>NC_138761.1:113958208-114145656 GCF_965113315.1 Podarcis vaucheri
TACTCTCAAAAATGTATAATTTGCTGCTGAAATGGAACACACAAGACGAAATGGTTAAATCGGCAATGATAAAGTGGGCACAGGATATTGGGCATAATATTATGTTTGAAGATTGGGAAAGGTTGTGGACCACTGGGCTGAACTTCACTGCATGTAATGCTCTGAAGGAAAATGTAATGAAAATGACTTACAGATGGTACATGACCCCAGTTAAATTGGCTAAGATATACCATTCGTCTGATAATAAATGTTGGAAATGTAAAGAAAATGAAGGAACATTCTTTCACCTCTGGTGGACTTGCCCTAAAGTGAAGGCCTTCTGGGAGATGATATATAACGAGTTAAAAAAGGTGTTTAAGTATACCTTTACCAAAAAACCAGAGGCCTTCCTCTTGGGCATTGTTGGCCAGAATGTGTTGAAGAAGGATAGAACATTTTTTATGTATGCAACAACGGCAGCAAGGATATTGATTGCTAAGAATTGGAAGACTCGAGAACTACCCACCCTGGAAGAATGGCAGATGCAGCTGATGGACTATATGCAGCTAGCTGAAATGACCGGCAGAATCCGAGATCTGGGAGAAGAGAGAGTTGAAGAAGACTGGAAGAAATTTAAGACTTATTTACAAAAACATTGAAATTTGGCTGAATGTTGACAGGGATGCCAGAATTGTCTATCACTAAACTAGATTTAAGTTTAACCATATTTTAATGCCTGAATCTAAAGACTATGAACAAAATGATAATTTGCTTGGAAATAACTTCACAACGATGCAAGTGTGGGGGGGAGGCGTGAGGGAGTCCAAAGTGATGATGAAAAGATGTTAAATAATTAATGTTGTTTTACTGAATATGCCTTTTTGTATTGAAAAACCTTAATAAATATATATTGGGGGGAAAAAATAAGTTGTCGAGGGCTGATTTCATGTTCTATGATAAAAAGCCTTCTGTTTCCACCGCCAAACCTTTCAGGGGAGAATTTACAACAGTTTAGCACCATTTTTGAGTGAATTGGAGAATTTCAGATTTTTGCTGAAATTGTGACCCCGGGGCTTAGAAATTTTTTTTTTCACAGGTTAAGTTGTCGAGGGTTGATTTCTTGACGTATGATAAAAAGCCTTCTGTTTCCACCGCCAAACCTTTCAAGGGAGAATTTACAACAGTTTATCACCATTTTTGAGTGAATTGGAGAATTTCAGATTTTTGCTGAAGTTGTGACCCCGGGGCTTAGAATTTTTTTTTTTCACAGGTTAAGTTGTTGAGGGCTGATTTCATGTCCTATGATAAAAAGCCGTCTGTTTCCACCCCCAAACCTTTCCGGGAAGAATTTGCAACAGTTTAGCACCATTTTTGAGTGAATTGGAGAATTTCAGATTTTTGCTGAAAATGTGACCCCGGGGCTTAGAAATTTTTTCCCCCACAGGTTAAGTTGTTGAGGGCTGATTTCATGTCCTATGCTAAAAAGCCTTCTGTTTCCACCGCCAAACCTTTCAGGGGAGAATTTACAACAGTTTAGCACCATTTTTGAGTGAATTGGAGAATTTCAGATTTTTGCTGATGTTGTGACCCCGGGGCTTAGAAATTTTTTTTTTCACAGGTTAAGTTGTCGAGGGCTGATTTCATATCCTATGATAAAAAGCCTTCTGTTTCCACCGCCAAACCTTTCAGGGGAGAATTTACAACAGTTTAGCACCATTTTTGAGTGAATTGGAGAATTTCAGATTTTTGCTGAAATTGTGACCCCGGGGCTTAGAAATTTTTTTTTTCACAGGTTAAGTTGTCGAGGGCTGATTTCATGTCCTATGATAAAAAGCCTTCTGTTTCCACCGCCAAACCTTTCAGGGGAGAATTTACAACAGTTTAGCACCATTTTTGAGTGAATTGGAGAATTTCAGATTTTTGCTGAAATTGTGACCCCGGGGCTTAGAAATTTTTTTTTTCACAGGTTAAGTTGTCGAGGGCTGATTTGATGTCCTATGATAAAAAGCCTTCTGTTTCCACCGCCAAACCTTTCAGGGGAGTATTTGCAACACGTTGGCACCATCTTTGAGTGAATTGGAGAATTTCAGAATTTTTTTATTTTTTTTTTGCATTTTAAAATTTTTTTATTAATCTTTCCATATATATACATTAAATCCGTGTTTCATACATCTCATTCTTTTGGACTTCCTTCAACGTCCTTGACATTCATTCGTATTTATCTCTTTATAACGCATTCCAGTCTTTCGTACTGCCATTAGTACCATCTTTCAGACATTGTTTTCCATAAGCAATACTTCTTAGTGTTTTACAGTGCCTCTTTAAATCCTGCTAGTGTTGTGTTTACTAAACATTTGTTCTCCAGATAGTCCGCAAATTTTCCCCAGTCATCTATAAATTTTTGATCCTTCATATATCTAATCTCCGTCAATTTTAATCTCCACTCTGTTAACGTTGGGCTTTCTTCCTGCTTCCACTTCTGCGCCACCACGATTCTAGCTGCTGTTACCGCATATTGGAAGATTTTACAATCCTTTCTTTTGATATCTTTTCCGACCATACCTAATAGAAAAGCTTTGGGTTTCTTTACAAATGTGTAGCTTAATATCTTTTTGATTTCATTATAGACTTCGTCCCAAAAGCTTTTAATCTTCCCACATTCCCACCATTGGTGATAGAACGTCCCTTCTTTTTGTTTACATTTCCAACATTTGTTGTCTGTTTTATACATCTTGGCTAGTTTAACGGGTGTTATATACCACCTATATAACATTTTTAACATATTCTCCCTTAGCAGTACACATGCTGTAAATTTTATATTCACTCTCCACAATTTTTCCCACTTCTCCAATTGAATATCGTATCCGAGGTCCTTTGCCCACTGAGTCATCACTTTTTTAACTTTCTCATCTTTCATATTCCATTCTAACAATATTTTATACATACTTGACAGATTTTTCCGATCACAGTTTATTATCTCTCTCTGAAATTTCGATGTCTTTTCATCGTAGCCCCTCTCCTTCACTTCTTTTTTAAATATTTCATTTATCTGATAGTAACTCAGCCAATCGTATGTATATCTTTTTACCTGGTCGTATGGTTTAATTTTCCACTTCCCTCCTTCCTTCAATACCATTTCCTCGTACCTACCCCATTTTTTCCCCATATTGACTTTCTTTACACTTATTAACTCCACTGGTGATAACCAGTGTGGGGTTTTTGGTTCTAGTATGTTCTTATATCTATTCCAAACTTCTATCAAAGGTCCCTTAAAGATATGGCTGCAAAATCCCTTATGTACTTTTATCTTATCTTTCCACAAGTAGGCATGCCATCCAAATTTGTTCTTATACCCTTCTAAATCCAATAACTCTGTATCCTCCAACTTTATCCATTCTTTAATCCAGCATAGGCATGCCGCTTCGTAGTACAGTCTCATGTCTGGTAGGGCGAAGCCCCCTCTTTCAGTAATATCTGTTAATGTCTTAAACTTAATTCTGGGCTTCTTTCCTTCCCAAACAAATTTAGAAATCACCCTTTGCCATTCTTTAAAGTTTTTTGTGCCCTTTATTATCGGAATTGTTTGGAATAGAAAAAGCATTTTGGGGAGTACCATCATTTTGACCATGGACACTCTTCCCCAGAGTGATAATTTCATTCTTGCCCAAATCTCCAGATTTTTCTTAATTTCATTCCACACCGGGATGTAATTATTTTGGTATAGGTCAATATTTTTGTTGGTAAGCCAGAGTCCTAAATATTTAACTTTTTTAACTACTTCAATTCCCGTTTGTTCCTGTAGTGATTCTATCTTATCTTGGTCTAAGTTTTTAACGATCATCTTTGTCTTATTCTTATTTAGTTTGAATCCAGCTAGCTTCCCGAATTCCTCCATCTCCTCCAGAATTCCCTTTAAGCTGTTTATAGGATCTTCTACCGTTAGTACCACGTCATCAGCGTATGCTTTAACTTTGTATTCGTTTGAACCTAATGATATTCCCTTAATTTGTTTATTTTGCCTTATTGCGTTTAGCAGAACCTCCAGCACTACTATAAAGAGCAGCGGAGAAAGCGGGCAGCCCTGTCTTGTCCCTTTAGATATTTTTATGTCTTCTGTTAGAGCATTATTTATCATCAGCTTTGCTTTCTGTTCGGTGTATATTGCTTTTATCCCATTCCAAAATTCTTGACCCACTTCCATAGTTTCTAAATTCCTCAGCATGAAGTCCCAGGTGACGTTATCGAAGGCTTTCTCCGCGTCAATAAAAATCAGACTAGCTGGCTTATCAATTCTGTCCGATAAATATTCTATTATATTAATTATGCCTCTTGTGTTGTTCTATGATAAACAGCCTTCTGTTTCCACCGCCAAACCTTTCAGGGGAGAATTTACAACAGTTTAGCACCATTTTTGAGTGAATTGGAGAATTTCAGATTTTTGCTGAAGTTGTGACCCCGGGCTTAGAAATTTTTTTTTTCACAGGTTAAGTTGTCGAGGGTTGATTTCTTGGCCTATGATAAAAAGCCTTCTGTTTCTACCGCCAAACCTTTCAGGGGAGAATTTGCAACAGTTTAGCATCATTTTTGAGTGAATTGGAGAATTTCAGATTTTTCCTGAAATTGTGACCTGGGGGCTTAGAATTTTTTTTCCCCACAGGTTAAGTTGTCGAGGGCTGATTTCATGTCCTATGATAAAAAGCCTTCTGTTTCCACCCCCAAACCTTTCAGGGGAGTATTTGCAACACGTTGGCACCATCTTTGAGTGAATTGGAGAATTTCAGATTTTTGCTGAAGTTGTGACCCCGGGGCTTAGAAATTTTTTTTTTTCACAGGTTAAGTTGTCGAGGGTTGATTTCTTGGCCTATGATAAAAAGCCTTCTGTTTCCACCGCCAAACCTTTCAGGGGAGAATTTGCAACAGTTTAGCACCATTTTTGAGTGAATAGGAGAATTTCAGATTTTTGCTGAAGTTGTGACCCCGGGGCTTAGAAAATTTTTTTTCCACACGTTACGTCTTCGAAGGCTGATTTCATGTCCTATGATAAAAAGCCGTCTGTTTCCACCGCCAAAGCATTCAGGGGAGAATTTACAACAGTTTAGCACCATTTTTGAGTGAATTGGAGAATTTCAGATTTTTGCTGAAGTTGTGACCCCAGGCTTAGAAATTTTTTTTTTCACAGGTTAAGTTGTCGAGGGTTGATTTCTTGGCCTATGATAAAAAGCCTTCTGTTTCCACCGCCAAACCTTTCAGGGGAGAATTTGCAACAGTTTAGCACCATTTTTGAGTGAATTGGAGAATTTCAGATTTTTGCTGAAGTTGTGACCCCGGGATTTAGAAATTTTTTTTTTCACAGGTTAAGTTGTCGAGGGCTGATTTCATGTCCTATGATAAAAAGCCTTCTGTTTCCACCGCCAAACCTTTCAGGGGAGAATTTGCAGATTTTTTTCACACGTTACATCTTCGAAGGCTGATTTCATGTCCTATGATAAAAAGCCTTCTGTTTCCACCGCCAAACGTTTCAGGGGAGTATTTGTAAAACTTTGGCACCATCTTTGAGTGAATTGGAGAATTTCAGATTTTTGCTGAAGTTGTCACGCCGGGACTTAGAAAATTTTTTTCCCACACGTTACGTCTTCGAAGGCTGATTTCATGTCCTATGATAAAAAGCCGTCTGTTTCCACCGCCAAACCTTTCAGGGGAGAATTTACAACAGTTTAGCACCATTTTTGAGTGAATTGGAGAATTTCAGATTTTTGCTGAAGTTGTGACCCCAGGCTTAGAAATTTTTTTTTTCACAGGTTAAGTTGTCGAGGGTTGATTTCTTGGCCTATGATAAAAAGCGTTCTGTTTCCACCGCCAAACCTTTCAGGGGAGAATTTGCAACAGTTTAGCACCATTTTTGAGTGAATTGGAGAATTTCAGATTTTTGCTGAAGTTGTGACCCCGGGATTTAGAAATATTTTTTTTCACAGGTTAAGTTGTCGAGGGCTGATTTCATGTCCTATGATAAAAAGCCTTCTGTTTCCACCGCCAAACCTTTCAGGGGAGAATTTGCAGATTTTTTTCACACGTTACATCTTCGAAGGCTGATTTCATGTCATATGATAAAAAGCCTTCTGTTTCCACCGCCAAACGTTTCAGGGGAGTATTTGCAAAACTTTGGCACCATCTTTGAGTGAATTGGAGAATTTCAGATTTTTGCTGAAGTTGTGACCCCGGGGCTTAGAAATTTTTTTTCACAGGTTAAGTTGTCGAGGGCTGATTTCATGTCCTATGATAAAAAGCCTTCTGTTTCCACCCCCAAACCTTTCAGGGGAGTATTTGCAACACGTTGGCACCATCTTTGAGTAAATTGGAGAATTTCAGATTTTTGCTGAAGTTGTGACCCCGGGGCTTAGAAATTTTTTTTTTTCACAGGTTAAGTTGTCGAGGGTTGATTTCTTGGCCTATGATAAAAAGCCTTCTGTTTCCACCGCCAAACCTTTCAGGGGAGAATTTGCAACAGTTTAGCACCATTTTTGAGTGAATAGGAGAATTTCAGATTTTTGCTGAAGTTGTGACCCCGGGGCTTAGAAAATTTTTTTTCCACACGTTACGTCTTCGAAGGCTGATTTCATGTCCTATGATAAAAAGCCGTCTGTTTCCACCGCCAAACCTTTCAGGGGAGAATTTACAACAGTTTAGCACCATTTTTGAGTGAATTGGAGAATTTCAGATTTTTGCTGAAGTTGTGACCCCAGGCTTAGAAATTTTTTTTTTCACAGGTTAAGTTGTCGAGGGTTGATTTCTTGGCCTATGATAAAAAGCCTTCTGTTTCCACCGCCAAACCTTTCAGGGGAGAATTTGCAACAGTTTAGCACCATTTTTGAGTGAATTGGAGAATTTCAGATTTTTGCTGAAGTTGTGACCCCGGGATTTAGAAATTTTTTTTTTCACAGGTTAAGTTGTCGAGGGCTGATTTCATGTCCTATGATAAAAAGCCTTCTGTTTCCACCGCCAAACCTTTCAGGGGAGAATTTGCAGATTTTTTTCACACGTTACATCTTCGAAGGCTGATTTCATGTCCTATGATAAAAAGCCTTCTGTTTCCACCGCCAAACGTTTCAGGGGAGTATTTGCAAAACTTTGGCACCATCTTTGAGTGAATTGGAGAATTTCAGATTTTTGCTGAAGTTGTCACCCCGGGACTTAGAAAATTTTTTTTCCACACGTTACGTCTTCGAAGGCTGATTTCATGTCCTATGATAAAAAGCCGTCTGTTTCCACCGCCAAACCTTTCAGGGGAGAATTTACAACAGTTTAGCACCATTTTTGAGTGAATTGGAGAATTTCAGATTTTTGCTGAAGTTGTGACCCCAGGCTTAGAAATTTTTTTTTTCACAGGTTAAGTTGTCGAGGGTTGATTTCTTGGCCTATGATAAAAAGCGTTCTGTTTCCACCGCCAAACCTTTCAGGGGAGAATTTGCAACAGTTTAGCACCATTTTTGAGTGAATTGGAGAATTTCAGATTTTTGCTGAAGTTGTGACCCCGGGATTTAGAAATATTTTTTTTCACAGGTTAAGTTGTCGAGGGCTGATTTCATGTCCTATGATAAAAAGCCTTCTGTTTCCACCGCCAAACCTTTCAGGGGAGAATTTGCAGATTTTTTTCACACGTTACATCTTCGAAGGCTGATTTCATGTCCTATGATAAAAAGCCTTCTGTTTCCACCGCCAAACGTTTCAGGGGAGTATTTGCAAAACTTTGGCACCATCTTTGAGTGAATTGGAGAATTTCAGATTTTTGCTGAAGTTGTGACCCCAGGGCTTAGAAATTTTTTTTCACAGGTTAAGTTGTCGAGGGCTGATTTCATGTCCTATGATAAAAAGCCTTCTGTTTCCACCGCCAAACCTTTCAGGGGAGAATTTACAACAGTTTAGCACCATTTTTGAGTGAATTGTAGAATTTCAGATTTTTGCTGAAATTGTGACCCCGGGGCTTAGAAATTTTTTTTCACAGGTTAAGTTGTCGAGGGCTGATTTCATGTCCTATGATAAAAAGCCTTCTGTTTCCACCGCCAAACCTTTCAGGGGAGAATTTACAACAGTTTAGCACCATTTTTGAGTGAATTGTAGAATTTCAGATTTTTGCTGAAATTGTGACCCCGGGGCTTAGAAATTTTTTTTTTCACAGGTTAAGTTGTCGAGGACTGATTTCATGTCCTATGATAAAAAGCCTTCTGTTTCCACCGCCAAACCTTTCAGGGGAGAATTTACAACAGTTTAGCACCATTTTTGAGTGAATTGGAGAATTTCAGATTTTTGCTGAAATTGTGACCCCGGGGCTTAGAAATTTTTTTTCCACAGGTTAAGTTGTGGAGGGCCGATTTCATGTCCTATGATAAAAAGCCGTCTGTTTCCACCGCCAAACCTTTCAGGGGAGAATTTGCAACAGTTTAGCACCATTTTTGAGTGAATTGGAGAATTTCAGATTTTTGCTGAAGTTGTGACCCCGGGGCTTAGAATTTTTTTTTTCCACAGGTTAAGTTGTCGAGGGCTGATTTCATGTCCTATGATAAAAAGCCTTCTCTTTCCACCGCCAAACCTTTCAGGGGAGTATTTGCAACACGTTGGCACCATCTTTGAGTGAATTGGAGAATTTCAGATTTTTGCTGAAGTTGTGACCCCGGGGCTTAGAAAAAAAAATTTTCACACGTTACGTCTTCGAAGGCTGATTTCATGTCCTATGATAAAAAGCCTTCTGTTTCCACTGCCAAACGTTTCCAGGGAGTATTTGCAAAACTTTGGCACCATCTTTGAGTGAATTGGAGAATTTCAGATTTTTGCTGAAGTTGTAACCCCGGGGCTTAGAAAATTTTTTTCCCACAGGTTAAGTTGTCGAGGGCTGATTTCATGTCCTATGATAAAAAGCACTCTGTTTCCACCGCCAAACCTTTCAGGGGAGAATTTACAACAGTTTACCACCATTTTTGAGTGAATTGGAGAATTTCAGATTTTTGCTGAAGTTGTGACCCCGGGGCTTAGAAATTTTTTTTTCCACAGGTTAAGTTGTCGAGGGCTGATTTCATGTCCTATGATAGAAAGCCGTCTGTTTCCACCGCCAAACCTTTCAGGGGAGTATTTGCAACACGTTGAGTGAATTGGAGAATTTCAGATTTTTGCTGAAGTTGTGACCCAGGGGCTTAGAAATTTTTTTTTCCACAGGTTAAGTTGTCGAGGGCTGATTTCATGTCCTATGATAAAAAGCCGTCTGTTTCCACCGCCAAACCTTTCAGGGGAGTATTTGCAACACGTTGGCACCATCTTTGAGTGAAATGGAGAATTTCAGATTTTTGCTGAAGTTGTGACCCAGGGGCTTAGAAATTTTTTTTTTCACAGGTTAAGTTGTCGAGGGCTGATTTCATGTTCTATTATAAAAAGCCTTCTCTTTCCACCGCCAAACCTTTCAGGGGAGTATTTGCAAATGTTTGGCACCATCTTTGAGTGAATTGAAGAATTTCAGATTTTTGCTGAAGTTGTGACCCCGGGTCTTAGAAAAAAAATTTTTCACACGTTACGTCTTCAAAGGCTGATTTCATGTCCTATGATAAAAAGCCTTCTGTTTCCACCGCCAAACGTTTCAGGGGAGTATTTGCAAAACTTTGGCACCATCTTTGAGTGAATTGGAGAATTTCAGATTTTTGCTGAAGTTGTGACCCCGGGGCTTAGAAAAAATTTTTCCCACAGGTTAAGTTGTCGAGGGCTGATTTCATGTCCTATGATAAAAAGCCTTCTGTTTCCACCGCCAAACCTTTCAGGGGAGAATTTACAACAGTTTACCACCATTTTTGAGTGAATTGGAGAATTTCAGATTTTTGCTGAAGTTGTGACCCTGGGGCTTAGAAATTTTTTTTTTCACAGGTTAAGTTGTCGAGGGTTGATTTCTTGGCCTATGATAAAAAGCCTTCTGTTTCCACCGCCAAACCTTTCAGGGGAGAATTTGCAACAGTTTAGCACCATCTTTGAGTGAATTGGAGAATTTCAGATTTTTGCTGAAGTTGTGACCCCGGGATTTAGAAATTTTTTTTTCCACAGGTTAAGTTGTCGAGGGCTGATTTCATGTCCTATGATAAAAAGCCTTCTGTTTCCACCGCCAAACCTTTCAGGGGAGAATTTGCAACAGTTTAGCACCATTTTTGAGTGAATTGGAGAATTTCAGATTTTTGCTGAAGTTGTGACCCCGGGGCTTAGAAATTTTTTTTTTTCACAGGTTAAGTTGTCGAGGGCTGATTTCATGTCCTATGATAAAAAGCCTTCTCTTTCCACCGCCAAACCTTTCAGGGGAGTATTTGCAAATGTTTGGCACCATCTTTGAGTGAATTGAAGAATTTCAGATTTTTGTTGAAGTTGTGACCCCGGGTCTTAGAAAAATTTTTTTTCACACGTTACGTCTTCAAAGGCTGATTTAATGTCCTATGATAAAAAGCCTTCTGTTTCCACCGCCAAACGTTTCAGGGGAGTATTTGCAAAACTTTGGCACCATCTTTGAGTGAATTGGAGAATTTCAGATTTTTGCTGAAGTTGTGACCCTGGGGCTTAGAAAAATTTTTTCCCACAGGTTAAGTTGTCGAGGGCTGATTTCATGTCCTATGATAAAAAGCCTTCTGTTTCCACCGCCAAACCTTTCAGGGGAGAATTTGCAACAGTTTAGCACCATTTTTGAGTGAATTGGAGAATTTCAGATTTTTGCTGAAGTTGTGACCCCGGGGCTTAGAAATTTTTTTTTTTCACAGGTTAAGTTGTCGAGGGCTGATTTCATGTCCTATGATAAAAAGCCTTCTCTTTCCACCGCCAAACCTTTCAGGGGAGTATTTGCAAATGTTTGGCACCATCTTTGAGTGAATTGAAGAATTTCAGATTTTTGCTGAAGTTGTGACCCCGGGTCTTAGAAAATTTTTTTTTCACACGTTACGTCTTCAAAGGCTGATTTAATGTCCTATGATAAAAAGCCTTCTGTTTCCACCGCCAAACGTTTCAGGGGAGTATTTGCAAAACTTTGGCACCATCTTTGAGTGAATTGGAGAATTTCAGATTTTTGCTGAAGTTGTGACCCCGGGGCTTAGAAAATTTTTTTCCCACAGGTTAAGTTGTCGAGGGCTGATTTCATGTCCTATGATAAAAAGCCTTCTGTTTCCACCGCCAAACCTTTCAGGGGAGAATTTAAAACAGTTTACCACCATTTTTGAGTGAATTGGAGAATTTCAGATTTTTGCTGAAGTTGTGACCCTGGGGCTTAGAAATTTTTTTTTTCACAGGTTAAGTTGTCGAGGGTTGATTTCTTGGCCTATGATAAAAAGCCTTCTGTTTCCACCGCCAAACCTTTCAGGGGAGAATTTGCAACAGTTTAGCACCATCTTTGAGTGAATTGGAGAATTTCAGATTTTTGCTGAAGTTGTGACCCCGGGGCTTAGAAATTTTTTTTTCCACAGGTTAAGTTGTCGAGGGCTGATTTCATGTCCTATGATAAAAAGCCTTCTGTTTCCACCGCCAAACCTTTCAGGGGAGAATTTACAACAGTTTAGCACCATTTTTGAGTGAATTGGAGAATTTCAGATTTTTGCTGAAATTGTGACCCCGGGGCTTAGAAATTTTTCTTTTCACAGGTTAAGTTGTCGAGGGCTGATTTAATGTCCTATGATAAAAAGCCTTCTGTTTCCACCGCCAAACCTTTCAGGAGAGTATTTGCAAGATGTTGGCACCATCTTTGAGTGAATTGGAGAATTTCAGATTTTTGCTGAAGTTGTGACCCAGGGGGTTAGAAATTTTTTTTTTCACAGGTTAAGTTGTCGAGGGTTGATTTCATGTCCTATGATAAAAAGCCTTCTGTTTCCACCGCCAAACCTTTCAGGGGAGAATTTACAACAGTTTAGCACCATTTTTGAGTGAATTGGAGAATTTCAGATTTTTGCTGAAATTGTGACCCCGGGGCTTAGAAATTTTTCTTTTCACAGGTTAAGTTGTCGAGGGCTGATTTAATGTCCTATGATAAAAAGCCTTCTGATTCCACCGCCAAACCTTTCAGGAGAGTATTTGCAAGATGTTGGCACCATCTTTGAGTGAATTGGAGAATTTCAGATTTTTGCTGAAGTTGTGACCCAGGGGGTTAGAAATTTTTTTTTCACAGGTTAAGTTCTCGAGGGCTGATTTCATGTTCTATGATAAAAAGCCTTCTCTTTCCACCGCCAAACCTTTCAGGGGAGTATTTGCAAATGTTTGGCACCATCTTTGAGTGAATTGGAGAATTTCAGATTTTTGCTGAAGTTGTGACCCCGGGGCTTAGAAAATTTTTTTTTCACACGTTACATCTTCGAAGGCTGATTTCATGTCCTATGATAAAAAGCCTTCTGTTTCCACCGCCAAACGTTTCAGGGGAGTATTTGCAAAAATTTGGCACCATCTTTGAGTGAATTGGAGAATTTCAGATTTTTGCTGAAGTTGTGACCCCAGGGCTTAGAAATTTTTTTTTTCACAGGTTAAGTTGTCGAGGGCTGATTTCATGTTCTATGATAAAAAGCCTTCTCTTTCCACCGCCAAACCTTTCAGGGGAGTATTTGCAAATGTTTGGCACCATCTTTGAGTGAATTGAAGAATTTCTGATTTTTGCTGAAGTTGTGACCCCGGGGCTTAGAAAAAAAATTTTTCACACGTTACGTCTTCAAAGGCTGATTTCATGTCCTATGATAAAAAGCCTTCTGTTTCCACCGCCAAACGTTTCAGGGGAGTATTTGCAAAACTTTGGCAACATCTTTGAGTGAATTGGAGAATTTCAGATTTTTGCTGAAGTTGTGACCCCGGGGCTTAGAAAATTTTTTTCCCACAGGTTAAGTTGTCGAGGGCTGATTTCATGTCCTATGATAAAAAGCCTTCTGTTTCCACCCCCAAACCTTTCAGGGGAGAATTTACAACAGTTTACCACCATTTTTGAGTGTATTGGAGAATTTCAGATTTTTGCTGAACTTGTGACCCTGGGGCTTAGAAATTTTTTTTCCCACAGGTTAAGTTGTCGAGGGCTGATTTCATGTTCTATGATAAAAAGCCTTCTCTTTCCACCGCCAAACCTTTCAGGGGAGTATCTGCAAAAGTTTGGCACCATCTTTGAGTGAATTGGAGAATTTCAGATTTTTGCTGAAGTTGTGACCCCGGGGCTTAGAAAATTTTTTTTTCACAAGTTAAGTCTTCGAGGGCTGATTTCATGGCCTATGATAAAAAGCCTTCTGTTTCCACCGCCAAACCTTTCAGGGGAGAATTTACAACAGTTTAGCACCATTTTTGAGTGAATTGAAGAATTTCTGATTTTTGCTGAAGTTGTGACCCCGGGGCTTAGAAAAAAAATTTTTCACACGTTACGTCTTCAAAGGCTGATTTCATGTCCTATGATAAAAAGCCTTCTGTTTCCACCGCCAAACGTTTCAGGGGAGTATTTGCAAAACTTTGGCAACATCTTTGAGTGAATTGGAGAATTTCAGATTTTTGCTGAAGTTGTGACCCCGGGGCTTAGAAAATTTTTTTCCCACAGGTTAAGTTGTCGAGGGCTGATTTCATGTCCTATGATAAAAAGCCTTCTGTTTCCACCCCCAAACCTTTCAGGGGAGAATTTACAACAGTTTACCACCATTTTTGAGTGTATTGGAGAATTTCAGATTTTTGCTGAAGTTGTGACCCTGGGGCTTAGAAATTTTTTTTCCCACAGGTTAAGTTGTCGAGGGCTGATTTCATGTTCTATGATAAAAAGCCTTCTCTTTCCACCGCCAAACCTTTCAGGGGAGTATCTGCAAAAGTTTGGCACCATCTTTGAGTGAATTGGAGAATTTCAGATTTTTGCTGAAGTTGTGACCCCGGGGCTTAGAAAATTTTTTTTTCACAAGTTACGTCTTCGAGGGCTGATTTCATGGCCTATGATAAAAAGCCTTCTGTTTCCACCGCCAAACCTTTCAGGGGAGAATTTACAACAGTTTAGCACCATTTTTGAGTGAATTGGAGAATTTCAGATTTTTGCTGAAATTGTGACCCCGGGGCTTAGAAATTTTTCTTTTCACAGGTTAAGTTGTCGAGGGCTGATTTAATGTCCTATGATAAAAAGCCTTCTGTTTCCACCGCCAAACCTTTCAGGAGAGTATTTGCAAGATGTTGGCACCATCTTTGAGTGAATTGGAGAATTTCAGATTTTTGCTGAAGTTGTGACCCAGGGGGTTAGAAATTTTTTTTTTCACAGGTTAAGTTGTCGAGGGCTGATTTCATGTCCTATGATAAAAAGCCTTCTGTTTCCACCGCCAAACCTTTCAGGGGAGAATTTACAACAGTTTAGCACCATTTTTGAGTGAATTGGAGAATTTCAGATTTTTGCTGAAATTGTGACCCCGGGGCTTAGAAATTTTTCTTTTCACAGGTTAAGTTGTCGAGGGCTGATTTCATGTTCCATGATAAAAAGCCTTCTCTTTCCACCGCCAAACCTTTCAGGGGAGTATTTGCAAAAGTTTCGCACCATCTTTGAGTGAATTGGAGAATTTCAGATTTTTGCTGAACTTGTGACCCTGGGGCTTAGAAATTTTTTTTCCCACAGGTTAAGTTGTCGAGGGCTGATTTCATGTTCTATGATAAAAAGCCTTCTCTTTCCACCGCCAAACCTTTCAGGGGAGTATCTGCAAAAGTTTGGCACCATCTTTGAGTGAATTGGAGAATTTCAGATTTTTGCTGAAGTTGTGACCCCGGGGCTTAGAAAATTTTTTTTTCACAAGTTACGTCTTCGAGGGCTGATTTCATGGCCTATGATAAAAAGCCTTCTGTTTCCACCGCCAAACCTTTCAGGGGAGAATTTACAACAGTTTAGCACCATTTTTGAGTGAATTGGAGAATTTCAGATTTTTGCTGAAATTGTGACCCCGGGGCTTAGAAATTTTTCTTTTCACAGGTTAAGTTGTCGAGGGCTGATTTAATGTCCTATGATAAAAAGCCTTCTGTTTCCACCGCCAAACCTTTCAGGAGAGTATTTGCAAGATGTTGGCACCATCTTTGAGTGAATTGGAGAATTTCAGATTTTTGCTGAAGTTGTGACCCAGGGGGTTAGAAATTTTTTTTTTCACAGGTTAAGTTGTCGAGGGCTGATTTCATGTTCTATGATAAAAAGCCTTCTCTTTCCACCGCCAAACCTTTCAGGGGAGTATTTGCAAATGTTTGGCACCATCTTTGAGTGAATTGGAGAATTTCAGATTTTTGCTGAAGTTGTGACCCCGGGGCTTAGAAAATTTTTTTTTCACACGTTACATCTTCGAAGGCTGATTTCATGTCCTATGATAAAAAGCCTTCTGTTTCCACCGCCAAACGTTTCAGGGGAGTATTTGCAAAAATTTGGCACCATCTTTGAGTGAATTGGAGAATTTCAGATTTTTGCTGAAGTTGTGACCCCAGGGCTTAGAAATTTTTTTTTTCACAGGTTAAGTTGTCGAGGGCTGATTTCATGTTCTATGATAAAAAGCCTTCTCTTTCCACCGCCAAACCTTTCAGGGGAGTATTTGCAAATGTTTGGCACCATCTTTGAGTGAATTGAAGAATTTCTGATTTTTGCTGAAGTTGTGACCCCGGGGCTTAGAAAAAAAATTTTTCACACGTTACGTCTTCAAAGGCTGATTTCATGTCCTATGATAAAAAGCCTTCTGTTTCCACCGCCAAACGTTTCAGGGGAGTATTTGCAAAACTTTGGCAACATCTTTGAGTGAATTGGAGAATTTCAGATTTTTGCTGAAGTTGTGACCCCGGGGCTTAGAAAATTTTTTTCCCACAGGTTAAGTTGTCGAGGGCTGATTTCATGTCCTATGATAAAAAGCCTTCTGTTTCCACCCCCAAACCTTTCAGGGGAGAATTTACAACAGTTTACCACCATTTTTGAGTGTATTGGAGAATTTCAGATTTTTGCTGAAGTTGTGACCCTGGGGCTTAGAAATTTTTTTTCCCACAGGTTAAGTTGTCGAGGGCTGATTTCATGTTCTATGATAAAAAGCCTTCTCTTTCCACCGCCAAACCTTTCAGGGGAGTATCTGCAAAAGTTTGGCACCATCTTTGAGTGAATTGGAGAATTTCAGATTTTTGCTGAAGTTGTGACCCCGGGGCTTAGAAAATTTTTTTTTCACAAGTTACGTCTTCGAGGGCTGATTTCATGGCCTATGATAAAAAGCCTTCTGTTTCCACCGCCAAACCTTTCAGGGGAGAATTTACAACAGTTTAGCACCATTTTTGAGTGAATTGGAGAATTTCAGATTTTTGCTGAAATTGTGACCCCGGGGCTTAGAAATTTTTCTTTTCACAGGTTAAGTTGTCGAGGGCTGATTTAATGTCCTATGATAAAAAGCCTTCTGTTTCCACCGCCAAACCTTTCAGGAGAGTATTTGCAAGATGTTGGCACCATCTTTGAGTGAATTGGAGAATTTCAGATTTTTGCTGAAGTTGTGACCCAGGGGGTTAGAAATTTTTTTTTTCACAGGTTAAGTTGTCGAGGGCTGATTTCATGTCCTATGATAAAAAGCCTTCTGTTTCCACCGCCAAACCTTTCAGGGGAGAATTTACAACAGTTTAGCACCATTTTTGAGTGAATTGGAGAATTTCAGATTTTTGCTGAAATTGTGACCCCGGGGCTTAGAAATTTTTCTTTTCACAGGTTAAGTTGTCGAGGGCTGATTTAATGTCCTATGATAAAAAGCCTTCTGTTTCCACCGCCAAACCTTTCAGGAGAGTATTTGCAAGATGTTGGCACCATCTTTGAGTGAATTGGAGAATTTCAGATTTTTGCTGAAGTTGTGACCCAGGGGGTTAGAAATTTTTTTTTTCACAGGTTAAGTTGTCGAGGGCTGATTTCATGTTCTATGATAAAAAGCCTTCTCTTTCCACCGCCAAACCTTTCCGGGGTAGTATTTGCAAATGTTTGGCACCATCTTTGAGTGAATTGGAGAATTTCAGATTTTTGCTGAAGTTGTGACCCCGGGGCTTAGAAAATTTTTTTTTCACACGTTACATCTTCGAAGGCTGATTTCATGTCCTATGATAAAAAGCCTTCTGTTTCCACCGCCAAACGTTTCAGGGGAGTATTTGCAAAAATTTGGCACCATCTTTGAGTGAATTGGAGAATTTCAGATTTTTGCTGAAGTTGTGACCCCAGGGCTTAGAAATTTTTTTTTTCACAGGTTAAGTTGTCGAGGGCTGATTTCATGTTCTATGATAAAAAGCCTTCTCTTTCCACCGCCAAACCTTTCAGGGGAGTATTTGCAAATGTTTGGCACCATCTTTGAGTGAATTGAAGAATTTCTGATTTTTGCTGAAGTTGTGACCCCGGGGCTTAGAAAAAAAAATTTTCACACGTTACGTCTTCAAAGGCTGATTTCATGTCCTATGATAAAAAGCCTTCTGTTTCCACCGCCAAACGTTTCAGGGGAGTATTTGCAAAACTTTGGCAACATCTTTGAGTGAATTGGAGAATTTCAGATTTTTGCTGAAGTTGTGACCCCGGGGCTTAGAAAATTTTTTTCCCACAGGTTAAGTTGTCGAGGGCTGATTTCATGTCCTATGATAAAAAGCCTTCTGTTTCCACCCCCAAACCTTTCAGGGGAGAATTTACAACAGTTTACCACCATTTTTGAGTGTATTGGAGAATTTCAGATTTTTGCTGAAGTTGTGACCCTGGGGCTTAGAAATTTTTTTTCCCACAGGTTAAGTTGTCGAGGGCTGATTTCATGTTCTATGATAAAAAGCCTTCTCTTTCCACCGCCAAACCTTTCAGGGGAGTATCTGCAAAAGTTTGGCACCATCTTTGAGTGAATTGGAGAATTTCAGATTTTTGCTGAAGTTGTGACCCCGGGGCTTAGAAAATTTTTTTTTCACAAGTTACGTCTTCGAGGGCTGATTTCATGGCCTATGATAAAAAGCCTTCTGTTTCCACCGCCAAACGTTGCAGGGGAGTATTTGCAGAACTTTGGCACCATTTTTGAGTGAATTGGAGAATTTCAGATTTTTGCTGAAGTTGTGACCCCGGGGCTTAGAAATTTTTTTTTTCACAGGTTAAGTTGTCGAGGGCTGATTTCATGTCCAATGATAAACAGCCTTCTGTTTCCACCGCCAAACCTTTCAGGGGAGAATTTGCAACAGTTTAGCACCATTTTTGAGTGAATTGGAGAATTTCAGATTTTTGCTGAAGTTGTGACCCCGGGCTTAGAAATTTTTTTTTTCACAGGTTAAGTTGTCGAGGGTTGATTTCTTGGCCTATGATAAAAAGCCTTCTGTTTCCACCGCCAAACCTTTCAGGGGAGTATTTGCAGATGTTTGGCACCATCTTTGAGTGAATTGAAGAATTTCAGATTTTTGCTGAAGTTGTGACCCCGGGGCTTAGAAAATTTTTTTTCCACACGTTACGTCTTTAAAGGCTGATTTCATGTCCTATGATAAACAGCCTTCTGTTTCCACCGCCAAACCTTTCCGGGAAGAATTTGCAACACGTTGGCACCATCTTTGAGTGAATTGGAGAATTTCAGATTTTTACTGAAGTTGTGACCCTGGGGCTTAGAATTTTTTTTTTCACAGGTTAAGTTGTCGAGGGTTGATTTCTTGACCTATGATAAAAAGCCTTCTGTTTCCACCGCCAAACCTTTCAAGGGAGAATTTACAACAGTTTATCACCATTTTTGAGTGAATTGGAGAATTTCAGATTTTTGCTGAAGTTGTGACCCCGGGGCTTAGAAATTTTTTTTTTTCACAGGTTAAGTTGTTGAGGGCTGATTTCATGTCCTATGATAAAAAGCCGTCTGTTTCCACCCCCAAACCTTTCTGGGAAGAATTTGCAACAGTTTAGCACCATTTTTGAGTGAATTGGAGAATTTCAGATTTTTCCTGAAAATGTGACCCCGGGGCTTAGAATTTTTTTCCCCCACAGGTTAAGTTGTCGTGGGTTGATTTCTTGGCCTATGCTAAAAAGCCTTCTGTTTCCACCGCCAAACCTTTCAGGGGTGAATTTACAACAGTTTAGCACCATTTTTGAGTGAATTGGAGAATTTCAGATTTTTGCTGAAGTTGTGACCCCGGGGCTTCGAAAATTTTTTTTTCACAGGTTAAGTTGTCTAGGGCTGATTTCATGTCGTCTGATAAAAAGCCTTCTGTTTCCACCGCCAAACCTTTCAGGGGAGTATTTGCAACACGTTGGCACCATCTTTGAGTGAATTGGAGAATTTCAGATTTTTGCTGAAGTTGTGACCCCGGGGCTTCGAAAAATTTTTTTTCACACGTTACGTCTTCGAAGGCTGATTTCATGTCCTATGATAAAAAGCCTTCTGTTTCCACCGCCAAACCTTTCTGGGAAGAATTTGCAACACGTTGGCACCATCTTTGAGTGAATTGGAGAATTTCAGATTTTTGCTGAAGTTGTGTCCCTGGGGCTTAGATTTTTTTTTCCCACAGGTTAAGTTGTCGAGGGTTGATTTCTTGACCTATGATAAAAAGCCTTCTGTTTCCACCGCCAAACCTTTCAAGGGAGAATTCACAACAGTTTATCACCATTTTTGAGTGAATTGGAGAATTTCAGATTTTTGCTGAAGTTGTGACCCCGGGGCTTAGAAATTTTTTTTCCCACAGGTTAAGTTGTTGAGGGCTGATTTCATGTCCTATCATAAAAAGCAGTCTGTTTCCACCCCCAAACCTTTCCGGGAAGAATTTGCAACAGTTTAGCACCATTTTTGAGTGAATTGGAGAATTTCAGATTTTTGCTGAAGTTGTGACCCCGGGGCTTAGAAATTTTTTTTTTTCACAGGTTAAGTTGTCGAGGGCTGATTTCATGTCCTATGATAAAAAGCCTTCTCTTTCCACCGCCAAACCTTTCAGGGGAGTATTTGCAAATGTTTGGCACCATCTTTGAGTGAATTGAAGAATTTCAGATTTTTGCTGAAGTTGTGACCCCGGGTCTTAGAAAAAATTTTTTTCACACGTTACGTCTTCAAAGGCTGATTTAATGTCCTATGATAAAAAGCCTTCTGTTTCCACCGCCAAACGTTTCAGGGGAGTATTTGCAAAACTTTGGCACCATCTTTGAGTGAATTGGAGAATTTCAGATTTTTGCTGAAGTTGTGACCCCGGGGCTTAGAAAAATTTTTTCCCACAGGTTAAGTTGTCGAGGGCTGATTTCATGTCCTATGATAAAAAGCCTTCTGTTTCCACCGCCAAACCTTTCAGGGGAGAATTTAAAACAGTTTACCACCATTTTTGAGTGAATTGGAGAATTTCAGATTTTTGCTGAAGTTGTGACCCTGGGGCTTAGAAATTTTTTTTTTCACAGGTTAAGTTGTCGAGGGTTGATTTCTTGGCCTATGATAAAAAGCCTTCTGTTTCCACCGCCAAACCTTTCAGGGGAGAATTTGCAACAGTTTAGCACCATCTTTGAGTGAATTGGAGAATTTCAGATTTTTGCTGAAGTTGTGACCCCGGGGCTTAGAAATTTTTTTTTTCACAGGTTAAGTTGTCGAGGGCTGATTTCATGTCCTATGATAAAAAGCCTTCTGTTTCCACCGCCAAACCTTTCAGGGGAGAATTTACAACAGTTTAGCACCATTTTTGAGTGAATTGGAGAATTTCAGATTTTTGCTGAAATTGTGACCCCGGGGCTTAGAAATTTTTCTTTTCACAGGTTAAGTTGTCGAGGGCTGATTTAATGTCCTATGATAAAAAGCCTTCTGTTTCCACCGCCAAACCTTTCAGGAGAGTATTTGCAAGATGTTGGCACCATCTTTGAGTGAATTGGAGAATTTCAGATTTTTGCTGAAGTTGTGACCCAGGGGGTTAGAAATTTTTTTTTTCACAGGTTAAGTTGTCGAGGGTTGATTTCATGTCCTATGATAAAAAGCCTTCTGTTTCCACCGCCAAACCTTTCAGGGGAGAATTTACAACAGTTTAGCACCATTTTTGAGTGAATTGGAGAATTTCAGATTTTTGCTGAAATTGTGACCCCGGGGCTTAGAAATTTTTCTTTTCACAGGTTAAGTTGTCGAGGGCTGATTTAATGTCCTATGATAAAAAGCCTTCTGTTTCCACCGCCAAACCTTTCAGGAGAGTATTTGCAAGATGTTGGCACAATCTTTGAGTGAATTGGAGAATTTCAGATTTTTGCTGAAGTTGTGACCCAGGGGGTTAGAAATTTTTTTTTTCACAGGTTAAGTTGTCGAGGGCTGATTTCATGTCCTATGATAAAAAGCCTTCTGTTTCGACCGCCAAACCTTTCAGGGGAGAATTTACAACAGTTTAGCACCATTTTTGAGTGAATTGGAGAATTTCAGATTTTTGCTGAAATTGTGACCCCGGGGCTTAGAAATTTTTCTTTTCACAGGTTAAGTTGTCGAGGGCTGATTTAATGTCCTATGATAAAAAGCCTTCTGTTTCCACCGCCAAACCTTTCAGGAGAGTATTTGCAAGATGTTGGCACCATCTTTGAGTGAATTGGAGAATTTCAGATTTTTGCTGAAGTTGTGACCCAGGGGGTTAGAAATTTTTTTTTTCACAGGTTAAGTTGTCGAGGGCTGATTTCATGTTCTATGATAAAAAGCCTTCTCTTTCCACCGCCAAACCTTTCAGGGGAGTATTTGCAAATGTTTGGCACCATCTTTGAGTGAATTGGAGAATTTCAGATTTTTGCTGAAGTTGTGACCCCGGGGCTTAGAAAATTTTTTTTTCACACGTTACATCTTCGAAGGCTGATTTCATGTCCTATGATAAAAAGCCTTCTGTTTCCACCGCCAAACGTTTCAGGGGAGTATTTGCAAAAATTTGGCACCATCTTTGAGTGAATTGGAGAATTTCAGATTTTTGCTGAAGTTGTGACCCCAGGGCTTAGAAATTTTTTTTTTCACAGGTTAAGTTGTCGAGGGCTGATTTCTTGTTCTATGATAAAAAGCCTTCTCTTTCCACCGCCAAACCTTTCAGGGGAGTATTTGCAAATGTTTGGCACCATCTTTGAGTGAATTGAAGAATTTCTGATTTTTGCTGAAGTTGTGACCCCGGGGCTTAGAAAAAAAATTTTTCACACGTTACGTCTTCAAAGGCTGATTTCATGTCCTATGATAAAAAGCCTTCTGTTTCCACCGCCAAACGTTTCAGGGGAGTATTTGCAAAACTTTGGCAACATCTTTGAGTGAATTGGAGAATTTCAGATTTTTGCTGAAGTTGTGACCCCGGGGCTTAGAAAATTTTTTTCCCACAGGTTAAGTTGTCGAGGGCTGATTTCATGTCCTATGATAAAAAGCCTTCTGTTTCCACCCCCAAACCTTTCAGGGGAGAATTTACAACAGTTTACCACCATTTTTGAGTGTATTGGAGAATTTCAGATTTTTGCTGAAGTTGTGACCCTGGGGCTTAGAATTTTTTTTTCCCACAGGTTAAGTTGTCGAGGGCTGATTTCATGTTCTATGATAAAAAGCCTTCTCTTTCCACCGCCAAACCTTTCAGGGGAGTATCTGCAAAAGTTTGGCACCATCTTTGAGTGAATTGGAGAATTTCAGATTTTTGCTGAAGTTGTGACCCCGGGGCTTAGAAAAATTTTTTTTCACAAGTTACGTCTTCGAGGGCTGATTTCATGGCCTATGATAAAAAGCCTTCTGTTTCCACCGCCAAACGTTGCAGGGGAGTATTTGCAGAACTTTGGCACCATTTTTGAGTGAATTGGAGAATTTCAGATTTTTGCTGAAGTTGTGACCCCGGGGCTTAGAAATTTTTTTTTTCACAGGTTAAGTTGTCGAGGGCTGATTTCATGTCCAATGATAAACAGCCTTCTGTTTCCACCGCCAAACCTTTCAGGGGAGAATTTACAACAGTTTAGCACCATTTTTGAGTGAATTGGAGAATTTCAGATTTTTGCTGAAGTTGTGACCCCGGGCTTAGAAATTTTTTTTTTCACAGGTTAAGTTGTCGAGGGTTGATTTCTTGGCCTATGATAAACAGCCTTCTGTTTCCACCGCCAAACCTTTCAGGGGAGTATTTGCAGATGTTTGGCACCATCTTTGAGTGAATTGAAGAATTTCAGATTTTTGCTGAAGTTGTGACCCCGGGGCTTAGAAAATTTTTTTTCCACACGTTATGTCTTTAAAGGCTGATTTCATGTCCTATGATAAACAGCCTTCTGTTTCCACCGCCAAACCTTTCCGGGAAGAATTTGCAACACGTTGGCACCATTTTTGAGTGAATTGGAGAATTTCAGATTTTTGCTGAAATTGTGACCCCGGGGCTTAGAAATTTTTCTTTTCACAGGTTAAGTTGTCGAGGGCTGATTTAATGTCCTATGATAAAAAGCCTTCTGTTTCCACCACCAAACCTTTCAGGGGTGAATTTACAACAGTTTAGCACCATTTTTGAGTGAATTGGAGAATTTCAGATTTTTGCTGAAATTGTGACCCCGGGGCTTAGAAATTTTTTTTTCCACAGGTTAAGTTGTCGAGGGTTGATTTCATGTCCTATCATAAAAAGCCTTCTGTTTCCACCGCCAAACCTTTCAGGGGAGAATTTACAACAGTTTAGCACCATTTTTGAGTGAATTGGAGAATTTCAGATTTTTGCTGAAGTTGTGACCCCGGGGCTTAGAAATTTTTTTTTCACAGGTTAAGTTGTCGAGGGCTGATTTCATGTCCTATGATAAAAAGCCTTCTGTTTCCACCGCCAAACCTTTCAGGGGAGAATTTGCAACAATTTAGCACCATTTTTGAGTGAATTGGAGAATTTCAGATTTTTGCTGAAGTTGTGACCCCGGGGCTTAGAAATTTTTTTTTCCACAGGTTAAGTTGTCGAGGGCCGATTTCATGTCCTATGATAAAAAGCCTTCTGTTTCCACCACCAAACCTTTCAGGGGTGAATTTACAACAGTTTAGCACCATTTTTGAGTGAATTGGAGAATTTCAGATTTTTGCTGAAATTGTGACCCCGGGGCTTAGAAATTTTTTTTTCCACAGGTTAAGTTGTCGAGGGTTGATTTCATGTCCTATCATAAAAAGCCTTCTGTTTCCACCGCCAAACCTTTCAGGGGAGAATTTACAACAGTTTAGCACCATTTTTGAGTGAATTGGAGAATTTCAGATTTTTGCTGAAATTGTGACCCCGGGGCTTAGAAATTTTTCTTTTCACAGGTTAAGTTGTCGAGGGCTGATTTAATGTCCTATGATAAAAAGCCTTCTGTTTCCACCGCCAAACCTTTCAGGAGAGTATTTGCAAGATGTTGGCACCATCTTTGAGTGAATTGGAGAATTTCAGATTTTTGCTGAAGTTGTGACCCAGGGGGTTAGAATTTTTTTTTCACAGGTTAAGTTGTCGAGGGCTGATTTCATGTTCTATGATAAAAAGCCTTCTCTTTCCACCGCCAAACCTTTTAGGGGAGTATTTGCAAATGTTTGGCACCATCTTTGAGTGAATTGGAGAATTTCAGATTTTTGCTGAAGTTGTGACCCCGGGGCTTAGAAATTTTTTTTTCACACGTTACATCTTCGAAGGCTGATTTCATGTCCTATGATAAAAAGCCTTCTGTTTCCACCGCCAAACGTTTCAGGGGAGTATTTGCAAAACTTTGGCACCATCTTTGAGTGAATTGGAGAATTTCAGATTTTTGCTGAAGTTGTGACCCCGGGGCTTCGAAAAAATTTTTTTCACACGTTACGTCTTCGAAGGCTGATTTCATGTCCTATGATAAAAAGCCTTCTGTTTCCACCGCCAAACCTTTCTGGGAAGAATTTGCAACACGTTGGCACCATCTTTGAGTGAATTGGAGAATTTCAGATTTTTGCTGAAGTTGTGTCCCTGGGGCTTAAATTTTTTTTCCCCACAGGTTAAGTTGTCGAGGGTTGATTTCTTGACCTATGATAAAAAGCCTTCTGTTTCCACCGCCAAACCTTTCAAGGGAGAATTCACAACAGTTTATCACCATTTTTGAGTGAATTGGAGAATTTCAGATTTTTGCTGAAGTTGTGACCCCGGGGCTTAGAAATTTTTTTTCCCACAGGTTAAGTTGTTGAGGGCTGATTTCATGTCCTATCATAAAAAGCAGTCTGTTTCCACCCCCAAACCTTTCCGGGAAGAATTTGCAACAGTTTAGCACCATTTTTGAGTGAATTGGAGAATTTCAGATTTTTGCTGAAAATGTGACCCCGGGGCTTAGAAATTTTCCCCCCCACAGGTTAAGTTGTTGAGGGCTGATTTCATGTCCTATGATAAAAAGCCTTCTCTTTCCACCGCCAAACCTTTCAGGGGAGTATCTGCAAAAGTTTGGCACCATCTTTGAGTGAATTGGAGAATTTCAGATTTTTGCTGAAGTTGTGACCCCGGGGCTTAGAAAATTTTTTTTTCACAAGTTACGTCTTCGAGGGCTGATTTCATGGCCTATGATAAAAAGCCTTCTGTTTCCACCGCCAAACCTTTCAGGGGAGAATTTACAACAGTTTAGCACCATTTTTGAGTGAATTGGAGAATTTCAGATTTGTGCTGAAGTTGTGACCCCGGGGCTTAGAAAAAATTTTTTTCACACGTTACGTCTTCAAAGGCTGATTTCATGTCCTATGATAAAAAGCCTTCTGTTTCCACCGCCAATCATTTCAGGGGAGTATTTGCAAAACTTTGGCACCATCTTTGAGTGAATTGGAGAATTTCAGATTTTTGCTGAAGTTGTGACCCCGGGGCTTAGAAAAATTTTTTCCCACAGGTTAAGTTGTCGAGGGCTGATTTCATGTCCTATGATAAAAAGCCTTCTGTTTCCACCCCCAAACCTTTCAGGGGAGAATTTACAACAGTTTACCACCATTTTTGAGTGTATTGGAGAATTTCAGATTTTTGCTGAAGTTGTGACCCTGGGGCTTAGAAATTTTTTTTCCCACAGGTTAAGTTGTCGAGGGCTGATTTCATGTTCTATGATAAAAAGCCTTCTCTTTCCACCGCCAAACCTTTCAGGGGAGTATGTGCAAAAGTTTGGCACCATCTTTGAGTGAATTGGAGAATTTCAGATTTTTGCTGAAGTTGTGACCCCGGGGCTTAGAAAAAATTTTTTTCACAAGTTATGTCTTCGAGGGCTGATTTCATGGCCTATGATAAAAAGCCTTCTGTTTCCACCGCCAAACGTTGCAGGGGAGTATTTGCAGAACTTTGGCACCATTTTTGAGTGAATTGGAGAATTTCAGATTTTTGCTGAAGTTGTGACCCCGGGGCTTAGAAATTTTTTTTTTCACAGGTTAAGTTGTCGAGGGCTGATTTCATGTCCAATGATAAACAGCCTTCTGTTTCCACCGCCAAACCTTTCAGGGGAGAATTTACAACAGTTTAGCACCATTTTTGAGTGAATTGGAGAATTTCAGATTTTTGCTGAAGTTGTGACCCCGGGCTTAGAAATTTTTTTTTTCACAGGTTAAGTTGTCGAGGGTTGATTTCTTGGCCTATGATAAAAAGCCTTCTGTTTCCACCGCCAAACCTTTCAGGGGAGTATTTGCAAATGTTTGGCACCATCTTTGAGTGAATTGAAGAATTTCAGATTTTTGCTGAAGTTGTGACCCCGGGGCTTAGAAAATTTTTTTTTCACACGTTACGTCTTTAAAGGCTGATTTCTTGTCCTATGATAAAAAGCCTTCTGTTTCCACCGCCAAACGTTTCAGGGGAGTATTTGCAAAACTTTGGCACCATCTTTGAGTGAATTGGAGAATTTCAGATTTTTGCTGAAGTTGTGACCCCGGGGCTTAGAAAAATTTTTTCCCACAGGTTAAGTTGTCGAGGGCTGATTTCATGTCCAATGATAAACAGCCTTCTGTTTCCACCGCCAAACCTTTCCGGGAAGAATTTGCAACACGTTGGCACCATCTTTGAGTGAATTGGAGAATTTCAGATTTTTGCTGAAGTTGTGACCCTGGGGCTTAGAATTTTTTTTTTCACAGGTTAAGTTGTCGAGGGTTGATTTCTTGACCTATGATAAAAAGCCTTCTGTTTCCACCGCCAAACCTTTCAAGGGAGAATTTACAACAGTTTACCACCATTTTTGAGTGTATTGGAGAATTTCAGATTTTTGCTGAAGTTGTGACCCTGGGGCTTAGAAATTTTTTTTTCCACAGGTTAAGTTGTCGAGGGCTGATTTCATGTTCTATGATAAAAAGCCTTCTCTTTCCACCGCCAAACCTTTCAGGGGAGTATGTGCAAAAGTTTGTCACCATCTTTGAGTGAATTGGAGAATTTCAGATTTTTGCTGAAGTTGTGACCCCGGGGCTTAGAAAATTTTTTTTTCACAAGTTATGTCTTCGAGGGCTGATTTCATGGCCTATGATAAAAAGCCTTCTGTTTCCACCGCCAAACGTTGCAGGGGAGTATTTGCAGAACTTTGGCACCATTTTTGAGTGAATTGGAGAATTTCAGATTTTTGCTGAAGTTGTGACCCCGGGGCTTAGAAATTTTTTTTTTCACAGGTTAAGTTGTCGAGGGCTGATTTCATGTCCAATGATAAACAGCCTTCTGTTTCCACCGCCAAACCTTTCAGGGGAGAATTTACAACAGTTTAGCACCATTTTTGAGTGAATTGGAGAATTTCAGATTTTTGCTGAAGTTGTGACCCCGGGCTTAGAAATTTTTTTTTTCACAGGTTAAGTTGTCGAGGGTTGATTTCTTGGCCTATGATAAAAAGCCTTCTGTTTCCACCGCCAAACCTTTCAGGGGAGTATTTGCAAATGTTTGGCACCATCTTTGAGTGAATTGAAGAATTTCAGATTTTTGCTGAAGTTGTGACCCCGGGGCTTAGAAAAATTTTTTTTTCACACGTTACGTCTTTAAAGGCTGATTTCATGTCCTATGATAAAAAGCCTTCTGTTTCCACCGCCAAACGTTTCAGGGGAGTATTTGCAAAACTTTGGCACCATCTTTGAGTGAATTGGAGAATTTCAGATTTTTGCTGAAGTTGTGACCCCGGGGCTTAGAAAAAATTTTTCCCACAGGTTAAGTTGTCGAGGGCTGATTTCATGTCCAATGATAAACAGCCTTCTGTTTCCACCGCCAAACCTTTCCGGGAAGAATTTGCAACACGTTGGCACCATCTTTGAGTGAATTGGAGAATTTCAGATTTTTGCTGAAGTTGTGACCCTGGGGCTTAGAATTTTTTTTTTCACAGGTTAAGTTGTTGAGGGTTGATTTCTTGACCTATGATAAAAAGCCTTCTGTTTCCACCGCCAAACCTTTCAAGGGAGAATTTACAACAGTTTACCACCATTTTTGAGTGTATTGGAGAATTTCAGATTTTTGCTGAAGTTGTGACCCTGGGGCTTAGAAATTTTTTTTTCCACAGGTTAAGCTGTCGAGGGCTGATTTCATGTTCTATGATAAAAAGCCTTCTCTTTCCACCGCCAAACCTTTCAGGGGAGTATGTGCAAAAGTTTGGCACCATCTTTGAGTGAATTGGAGAATTTCAGATTTTTGCTGAAGTTGTGACCCCGGGGCTTAGAAAAATTTTTTTTCACAAGTTATGTCTTCGAGGGCTGATTTCATGGCCTATGATAAAAAGCCTTCTGTTTCCACCGCCAAACGTTGCAGGGGAGTATTTGCAGAACTTTGGCACCATTTTTGAGTGAATTGGAGAATTTCAGATTTTTGCTGAAGTTGTGACCCCGGGGCTTAGAAATTTTTTTTTTCACAGGTTAAGTTGTCGTGGGTTGATTTCTTGTCCAATGATAAACAGCCTTCTGTTTCCACCGCCAAACCTTTCAGGGGAGAATTTACAACAGTTTAGCACCATTTTTGAGTGAATTGGAGAATTTCAGATTTTTGCTGAAGTTGTGACCCTGGGGCTTAGAAATTTTTTTTTTTTTCACAGGTTAAGTTGTTGAGGGCTGATTTCATGTCCTATGATAAAAAGCCGTCTGTTTCCACCGCCAAACCTTTCAGGGGAGAATTTGCAACAGTTTAGCACCATTTTTGAGTGAATTGGAGAATTTCAGATTTTTGCTGAAGTTGTGACCCCGGGGCTTCGAAAAATTTTTTTTCACAGGTTAAGTTGTCTAGGGTTGATTTCATGTCGTCTGATAAAAAGCCTTCTGTTTCCACCGCCAAACCTTTCAGGGGAGTATTTGCAACACGTTGGCACCATCTTTGAGTGAATTGGAGAATTTCAGATTTTTGCTGAAGTTGTGACCCCGGGGCTTCGAAAATTTTTTTTCACACGTTACGTCTTTGAAGGCTGATTTCATGTCCTATGATAAAAAGCCTTCTGTTTCCACCGCCAAACCTTTCTGGGAAGAATTTGCAACACGTTGGCACCATCTTTGAGTGAATTGGAGAATTTCAGATTTTTGCTGAAGTTGTGTCCCTGGGGCTTAGATTTTTTTTTCCCACAGGTTAAGTTGTCGAGGGTTGATTTCTTGACCTATGATAAAAAGCCTTCTGTTTCCACCGCCAAACCTTTCAAGGGAGAATTCACAACAGTTTATCACCATTTTTGAGTGAATTGGAGAATTTCAGATTTTTGCTGAAGTTGTGACCCCGGGGCTTAGAAATTTTTTTGTCCACAGGTTAAGTTGTTGAGGGCTGATTTCATGTCCTATCATAAAAAGCCGTCTGTTTCCACCCCCAAACCTTTCCGGGAACAATTTGCAACAGTTTAGCACCATTTTTGAGTGAATTGGAGAATTTCAGATTTTTGCTGAAGTTGTGACCCCGGGGCTTAGAAATTTTTCTTTTCACAGGTTAAGTTGTTGAGGGCTGATTTCATGTCCTATGATAAAAAGCCTTCTGTTTCCACCGCCAAACCTTTCAGGGGAGTATTTGCAAAACTTTGGCACCATCTTTGAGTGAATTGGAGAATTTCAGATTTTTGCTGAAGTTGTGACCCCGGGGCTTAGAAATTTTTTTTTCACAGGTTAAGTTGTCGAGGGCTGATTTCATGTCCTATGATAAAAAGCCTTCTGTTTCCACCGCCAAACCTTTCAGGGGAGAATTTGCAACAATTTAGCACCATTTTTGAGTGAATTGGAGAATTTCAGATTTTTGCTGAAGTTGTGACCCCGGGGCTTAGAAATTTTTTTTTTCACAGGTTAAGTTGTCGAGGGCTGATTTCATGTCCTATGATAAAAAGCCTTCTGTTTCCACCGCCAAACGTTTCAGGGGAGAATTTGCAACAGTTTAGCACCATTTTTGAGTGAATTGGAGAATTTCAGATTTTTGCTGAAGTTGTGACCCCGGGGCTTAGAAATTTTTTTTTCCACAGGTTAAGTTGTCGAGGGCCGATTTCATGTCCTATGATAAAAAGCCTTCTGTTTCCACCACCAAACCTTTCAGGGGTGAATTTACAACAGTTTAGCACCATTTTTGAATGAATTGGAGAATTTCAGATTTTTGCTGAAGTTGTGACCCCGGGGCTTAGAAATTTTTTTTTCCACAGGTTAAGTTGTCGAGGGTTGATTTCATGTCCTATGATAAAAAGCCTTCTGTTTCCACCGCCAAACCTTTCAGGGGAGAATTTACAACAGTTTAACACCATTTTTGAGTGAATTGGAGAATTTCAGATTTTTGCTGTAATTGTGACCCCGGGGCTTAGAAATTTTTTTTTTCACAGGTTAAGTTGTCGAGGGCTGATTTCATGTTCTATGATAAAAATCCTTCTCTTTCCACCGCCAAACCTTTCAGGGGAGTATTTGCAAAAGTTTGGCACCATCTTTGAGTTAATTGGAGAATTTAGAAAAATTTAGAAATTTTTTTTCCCACAGGTTAAGTTGTTGAGGGCTGATTTCATGTCCTATGATAAAAAGCCTTCTGTTTCCACCGCCAAACCTTTCAGGGGTGAATTTACAACAGTTTACCACCATTTTTGAGTGAATTGGAGAATTTCAGATTTTTGCTGAAGTTGTGACCCCGGGGCTTAGAAAATTTTTTTCCCCCAGGTTAAGTTGTCGAGGGCCGATTTCATGTCCTATGATAAAAAGCCTTCTGTTTCCACCGCCAAACCTTTCAGGGGAGAATTTGCAACAGTTTAGCACCATCTTTGAGTTTATTAGTTAATTTCAGATTTTTCCTGAAATTGTGACCCCGGGGCTTAGAATTTTTTTTTTTTCACAGGTTAAGTCGTCGAGGGTTGATTTCTTGGCCTATGATAAAAAGCCGTCTGTTTCCACCGCCAAACCTTTCAGGGGAGAATTTACAACAGTTTAGCACCATTTTTGAGTGAATTGGAGAATTTCAGATTTTTGCTGAAGTTGTGACCCCGGGGCTTAGAATTTTTTTTCCCCCAGGTTAAGTTGTTGAGGGCCGATTTCATGTCCTATGATAAAAAGCCTTCTGTTTCCACCGCCAAACCTTTCAGGGGTGAATTTACAAGAGTTTAGCACCATTTTAGAGTGAATTGGAGAATTTCAGATTTTTCCTGAAATTGTGACCCGGGGGCTTAGAATTTTTTTCCCCCTCAGGTTAAGTTGTCGAGGGCTGATTTCATGTCCTATGATAAAAAGCCTTCTGTTTCCACCGCCAAACCTTTCAGGGGAGAATTTGCAACAGTTTAGCACCATCTTTGAGTGAATTAGATAATTTCAGATTTTTGCTGAAGTTGAGACCCCGGGGCTTAGAATTTTTTTTTTTCCACAGGTTAAGTTGTCGAGGGTTGATTTCTTGGCCTATGATAAAAAGCCGTCTGTTTCCACCGCCAAACCTTTCAGGGGAGAATTAGAACAGTTTAGCACCATTTTTGAGTGAATTGGAGAATTTCAGATTTTTGCTGAAGTTGTGACCCCGGGGCTTAGAAATTTTTTTTTCACAGGTTAAGTTGTCGAGGGCTGATTTCATGTCCTATGATAAAAAGCCTTCTGTTTCCACCGCCAAACCTTTCAGGGGAGAATTTGCAACAATTTAGCACCATTTTTGAGTGAATTGGAGAATTTCAGATTTTTGCTGAAGTTGTGACCCCGGGGCTTAGAAATTTTTTTTTTCACAGGTTAAGTTGTCGAGGGCTGATTTCATGTCCTATGATAAAAAGCCTTCTGTTTCCACCGCCAAACCTTTCAGGGGAGAATTTACAACAGTTTAGCACCATTTTTGAGTGAATTGGAGAATTTCAGATTTTTGCTGAAGTTGTGACCCCGGGGCTTAGAAATTTTTATTTCCCCCAGGTTAAGTTGTCGAAGGCCGATTTCATGTCCTATGATAAAAAGCCTTCTGTTTCCACCGCCAAACCTTTCAGGGGAGAATTTGCAACAGTTTAGCACCATCTTTGAGTTTATTAGATAATTTCAGATTTTTCCTGAAATTGTGACCCCGGGGCTTAGAATTTTTTTTTTTTCACAGGTTAAGTTGTCGAGGGTTGATTTCTTGGCCTATGATAAAAAGCCGTCTGTTTCCACCGCCAAACCGTTCAGGGGAGAATTTACAACAGTTTAGCACCATTTTTGAGTGAATTGGAGAATTTCAGATTTTTGCTGAAGTTGTGACCCCGGGGCTTAGAAATTTTTTTTTCACAGGTTAAGTTGTCGAGGGCTGATTTCATGTCCTATGATAAAAAGCCTTCTGTTTCCACCGCCAAACCTTTCAGGGGAGAATTTGCAACAATTTAGCACCATTTTTGAGTGAATTGGAGAATTTCAGATTTTTGCTGAAGTTGTGACCCCGGGGCTTAGAAATTTTTTTTTTCACAGGTTAAGTTGTCGAGGGCTGATTTCATGTCCTATGATAAAAAGCCTTCTGTTTCCACCACCAAACCTTTCAGGGGTGAATTTACAACAGTTTAGCACTATTTTTGAGTGAATTGGAGAATTTCAGATTTTTGCTGAAATTGTGACCCCGGGGCTTAGAATTTTTTTTTTTCCACAGGTTAAGTTGTCGAGGGTTGATTTCATGTCCTATGATAAAAAGCCTTCTGTTTCCACCGCCAAACCTTTCAGGGGAGAATTTACAACAGTTTAACACCATTTTTGAGTGAATTGGAGAATTTAGAAAAATTTAGAAAAAAATTTTCCCACAGGTTAAGTTGTCGAGGGCTGATTTCATGTCCTATGATAAAAAGCCTTCTGTTTCCACCGCCAAACCTTTCAGGGGTGAATTTACAACAGTTTACCACCATTTTTGAGTGAATTGGAGAATTTCAGATTTTTGCTGAAGTTGTGACCCCGGGGCTTAGAAATTTTTTTTTCCCCAGGTTAAGTTGTCGAGGGCCGATTTCATGTCCGATGATAAAAAGCCTTCTGTTTCCACCGCCAAACCTTTCAGGGGAGAATTTGCAACAGTTTAGCACCATCTTTGAGTGAATTAGATAATTTCAGATTTTTCCTGAAATTGTGACCCCGGGGCTTAGAAATTTTTTTTTTTCACAGGTTAAGTTGTCGAGGGCCGATTTCATGTCCTATGATAAAAAGCCTTCTGTTTCCACCGCCAAACCTTTCAGGGGAGAATTTGCAACAGTTTAGCACCATCTTTGAGTGAATTAGATAATTTCAGATTTTTGCTGAAGTTGAGACCCCGGGGCTTAGAATTTTTTTTTTTTCACAGGTTAATTTGTCGAGGGTTGATTTCTTGGCCTATCATAAAAAGCCGTCTGTTTCCACCGCCAAACCTTTCAGGGGAGAATTTACAACAGTTTAGCACCATTTTTGAGTGAATTGGAGAATTTCAGATTTTTGCTGAGGTTGTGACCCCGGGGCTTAGAAAAATTTTTTTTCACAGGTTAAGTTGTCGAGGGCTGATTTCATGTCGTCTGATAAAAAGCCTTCTCTTTCCACCGCCAAACGTTTCAGGGGAGTATTTGCAACACGTTGGCACCATCTTTGAGTGAATTGGAGAATTTCAGATTTTTGCTGAAGTTGTGACCCCGGGGCTTAGAAATTTTTTTTTTTCACAGGTTAAGTTGTCGAGGGCTGATTTCATGTCCTATGATAAAAAGCCTTCTGTTTCCACCGCCAAACCTTTCTGGGAAGAATTTGCAACACGTTGGCACCATTTTTGAGTGAATTGGAGAATTTCAGATTTTTGCTGAAGTTGTGACCCCGGGGCTTAGAAATTTTTTTTTTCACAGGTTAAGTTGTTGAGGGCTGATTTCATGTCCTATGATAAAAAGCCTTCTGTTTCCACCGCCAAACCTTTCAGGGGTGAATTTACAACAGTTTACGACCATTTTTGAGTGAATTGGAGAATTTCAGATTTTTGCTGAAGTTCTGACCCCGGGGCTTAGAAATTTTTTTTTTCCCCAGGTTAAGTTGTTGAGGGCCGATTTCATGTCCTATGATAAAAAGCCTTCTGTTTCCACCGCCAAACCTTTCAGGGGTGAATTTACAAGAGTTTACCACCATTTTTGAGTGAATTGGAGAATTTCAGATTTTTGCTGAAGTTGTGACCCCGGGGCTTAGAAATTTTTTTTTTCACAGGTTAAGTTGTTGAGGGCTGATTTCATGTCCTATGATAAAAAGCCGTCTGTTTCCACCCCCAAACCTTTCCGGGAAGAATTTACAACAGTTTAGCACCATTTTTGAGTGAATTGGAGAATTTCAGATTTTTGCTGAAAATGTGACCCCGGGGCTTAGAAATTTTTCCCCCCACAGGTTAAGTTGTTGAGGGCTGATTTCATGTCCTATGATAAAAAGCCTTCTGTTTCCACCGCCAAACCTTTCAGAGGAGTATTTGCAAAACGTTGGCACCATCTTTGAGTGAATTGGAGAATTTCAGATTTTTGCTGAAGTTGTGACCCCGGGGCTTAGAAATTTTTTTTTCACAGGTTAAGTTGTCGAGGGCTGATTTCATGTCCTATGATAAAAAGCCTTCTGTTTCCACCGCCAAACCTTTCAGGGGAGAATTTGCAACAGTTTAGCACCATTTTTGAGTGAATTGGAGAATTTCAGATTTTTGCTGAAGTTGTGACCCCGGGGCTTAGAAATTTTTTTTTTCACAGGTTAAGTTGTCGAGGGCTGATTTCATGTCCTATGATAAAAAGCCTTCTGTTTCCACCGCCAAACCTTTCAGGGGAGAATTTACAACAGTTTAGCACCATTTTTGAGTGAATTGGAGAATTTCAGATTTTTGCTGAAGTTGTGACCCCGGGCTTAGAAATTTTTTTTTTCACAGGTTAAGTTGTCGAGGGTTGATTTCTTGGCCTATGATAAAAAGCCTTCTGTTTCCACCGCCAAACCTTTCAGGGGAGTATTTGCAAATGTTTGGCACCATCTTTGAGTGAATTGAAGAATTTCAGATTTTTGCTGAAGTTGTGACCCCGGGGCTTAGAAAAAAATTTTTTCACACGTTACGTCTTCAAAGGCTGATTTCATGTCCTATGATAAAAAGCCTTCTGTTTCCACCGCCAAACGTTTCAGGGGAGTATTTGCAAAACTTTGGCACCATCTTTGAGTGAATTGGAGAATTTCAGATTTTTGCTGAAGTTGTGACCCCGGGGCTTAGAAAAATTTTTTCCCACAGGTTAAGTTGTCGAGGGCTGATTTCATGTCCTATGATAAAAAGCCTTCTGTTTCCACCGCCAAACCTTTCAGGGGAGAATTTACAACAGTTTACCACCATTTTTGAGTGTATTGGAGAATTTCAGATTTTTGCTGAAGTTGTGACCCTGGGGCTTAGAAATTTTTTTTTTCACAGGTTAAGTTGTCGAGGGCTGATTTCATGTTCTATGATAAAAGGCCTTCTCTTTCCACCGCCAAACCTTTCAGGGGAGTATCTGCAAAAGTTTGGCACCATCTTTGAGTGAATTGGAGAATTTCAGATTTTTGCTGAAGTTGTGACCCCGGGGCTTAGAAAAATTTTTTTTCACAGGTTACGTCTTCGAGGGCTGATTTCATGTCCTATGATAAAAAGCCTTCTGTTTCCACCGCCAAACATTGCAGGGGAGTATTTGCAGAACTTTGGCACCATTTTTGAGTGAATTGGAGAATTTCAGATTTTTGCTGAAGTTGTGACCCCGGGGCTTAGAAATTTTTTTTTTCACAGGTTAAGTTGTCGAGTGCTGATTTCATGTCCAATGATAAACAGCCTTCTGTTTCCACCGCCAAACCTTTCAGGGGAGAATTTACAACAGTTTAGCACCATTTTTGAGTGAATTGGAGAATTTCAGATTTTTGCTGAAGTTGTGACCCCGGGCTTAGAAATTTTTTTTTTCACAGGTTAAGTTGTCGAGGGTTGATTTCTTGACCTATGATAAAAAGCCTTCTGTTTCCACCACCAAACCTTTCAGGGGAGAATTTACAACAGTTTAGCACCATTTTTGAGTGAATTGGAGAATTTCAGATTTGTGCTGAAGTTGTGACCCCGGGGCTTAGAAAAAAAAATTTTCACACGTTACGTCTTCGAAGGCTGATTTCATGTCCTATGATACAAAGCCGTCTGTTTCCACCGCCAAACCTTTCCGGGAAGAATATGCAACACGTTGGCACCATCTTTGAGTGAATTGGAGAATTTCAGATTTTTGCTGAAGTTGTGACCCTGGGGCTTAGAAATTTTTTTTTTCCACAGGTTAAGTTGTCGAGGGCTGATTTCATGTCCTATGATAAAAAGCCTTCTGTTTCCACCGCCAAACCTTTCAGGGGAGAATTTACAACAGTTTAGCACCATTTTTGAGTGAATTCGAGAATTTCAGATTTTTGCTGAAATTGTGACCCCGGGGCTTAGAAATTTTTTTTTTCACAGGTTAAGTTGTCGAGGGCTGATTTCATGTCCTATGATAAAAAGCCTTCTGTTTCCACCGCCAAACCTTTCAGGGGAGTATTTGCAACACGTTGGCACCATCTTTGAGTGAATTGGAGAATTTCAGATTTTTGCTGAAGTTGTGACCCCGGGGCTTAGAAAAATTTTTTCCCACAGGTTAAGTTGTCGAGGGCTGATTTCATGTCCTATGATAAAAAGCCTTCTGTTTCCACCGCCAAACCTTTCAGGGGAGAATTTACAACAGTTTACCACCATTTTTGAGTGAATTGGAGAATTTCAGATTTTTGCTGAAGTTGTGACCCCGGGGCTTAGAAATTTTTTTTTGCACAGGTTAAGTTGTCGAGGGCCGATTTCATGTCCTATGATAAAAAGCCGTCTGTTTCCACCGCCAAACCTTTCAGGGGAGTATTTGCAACACGTTGGCACCATCTTTGAGGGATTTGGAGAATTTCAGATTTTTGCTGAAGTTGTGACCCCGGGGCTTAGAAATTTTTTTTTTTCACAGGTTAAGTTGTCGAGGGCTGATTTCATGTCCTATGATAAAAAGCCTTCTGTTTCCACCGCCAAACCTTTCAGGGGTGAATTTACAACAGTTTACCACCATTTTTGAGTGAATTGGAGAATTTCAGATTTTTGCTGAAGTTGTGACCCCGGGGCTTAGAAATTTTTTTTCCCCCAGGTTAAGTTGTTGAGGGCCGATTTCATGTCCTATGATAAAAAGCCTTCTGTTTCCACCGCCAAACCTTTCAGGGGTGCATTTAGAAGAGTTTAGCACCATTTTTGAGTGAATTGGAGAATTTCAGATTTTTCCTGAAATTGTGACCCCGGGGCTTAGAAATTTTTTTTTTCACAGGTTAAGTTGTCGAGGGTTGATTTCCTGTCCTATGATAAAAAGCCGTCTGTTTCCACCGCCAAACCTTTCCGGGAAGAATTTGCAACACGTTGGCACCATCTTTGAGTGAATTGGAGAATTTCAGATTTTTGCTGAAGTTGTGACCCCGGGGCTTAGAATTTTTTTTTTTCACAGGTTAAGTTGTTGAGGGCTGATTTCATGTCCTATGATAAAAAGCCGTCTGTTTCCACCCCCAAAACTTTCCGGGAAGAATTTGCAACAGTTTAGCACCATTTTTGAGTGAATTGGAGAATTTCAGATTTTTGCTGAAAATGTGACCCCGGGGCTTAGAATTTTTTTCCCCCACAGGTTAAGTTGTTGAGGGCTGATTTCATGTCCTATGATTAAAAGCCTTCTGTTTCCACCGCCAAACCTTTCAGGGGAGTATTTGCAAAACTTTGGCACCATCTTTGAGTGAATTGGAGAATTTCAGATTTTTGCTGAAGTTGTGACCCCGGGGCTTAGAAATTTTTTTTTCCACAGGTTAAGTTGTCGTGGGTTGATTTCTTGGCCTATGCTAAAAAGCCTTCTGTTTCCACCGCCAAACCTTTCAGGGGTGAATTTACAACAGTTTAGCACCATCTTTGAGTGAATTGGAGAATTTCAGATTTTTGCTGAAGTTGTGACCCCGGGGCTTAGAATTTTTTTTTTCACAGGTTAAGTTGTCGAGGGCTGATTTCATGTTCTATGATAAAAGGCCTTCTCTTTCCACCGCCAAACCTTTCAGGGGAGTATCTGCAAAAGTTTGGCACCATCTTTGAGTGAATTGGAGAATTTCAGATTTTTGCTGAAGTTGTGACCCCGGGGCTTAGAAAAATTTTTTTTCACAGGTTACGTCTTCGAGGGCTGATTACATGTCCTATGATAAAAAGCCTTCTGTTTCCACCGCCAAACATTGCAGGGGAGTATTTGCAGAACTTTGGCACCATTTTTGAGTGAATTGGAGAATTTCAGATTTTTGCTGAAGTTGTGACCCCGGGGCTTAGAAATTTTTTTTTTCACAGGTTAAGTTGTCGAGTGCTGATTTCATGTCCAATGATAAACAGCCTTCTGTTTCCACCGCCAAACCTTTCAGGGGAGAATTTACAACAGTTTAGCACCATTTTTGAGTGAATTGGAGAATTTCAGATTTTTGCTGAAGTTGTGACCCCGGGCTTAGAAATTTTTTTTTTCACAGGTTAAGTTGTCGAGGGTTGATTTCTTGACCTATGATAAAAAGCCTTCTGTTTCCACCGCCAAACCTTTCAGGGGAGAATTTACAACAGTTTAGCACCATTTTTGAGTGAATTGGAGAATTTCAGATTTGTGCTGAAGTTGTGACCCCGGGGCTTAGAAAAAAAAATTTTCACACGTTACGTCTTCGAAGGCTGATTTCATGTCCTATGATAAAAAGCCGTCTGTTTCCACCGCCAAACCTTTCCGGGAAGAATTTGCAACACGTTGGCACCATCTTTGAGTGAATTGGAGAATTTCAGATTTTTGCTGAAGTTGTGACCCTGGGGCTTAGAAATTTTTTTTTCCCACAGGTTAAGTTGTCGAGGGCTGATTTCATGTCCTATGATAAAAAGCCTTCTGTTTCCACCGCCAAACCTTTCAGGGGAGAATTTACAACAGTTTAGCACCATTTTTGAGTGAATTCGAGAATTTCAGATTTTTGCTGAAATTGTGACCCCGGGGCTTAGAAATTTTTTTTTTCACAGGTTAAGTTGTCGAGGGCTGATTTCATGTCCTATGATAAAAAGCCTTCTGTTTCCACCGCCAAACCTTTCAGGGGAGTATTTGCAACACGTTGGCACCATCTTTGAGTGAATTGGAGAATTTCAGATTTTTGCTGAAGTTGTGACCCCGGGGCTTAGAAAAAATTTTTCCCACAGGTTAAGTTGTCGAGGGCTGATTTCATGTCCTATGATAAAAAGCCTTCTGTTTCCACCGCCAAACCTTTCAGGGGAGAATTTACAACAGTTTACCACCATTTTTGAGTGAATTGGAGAATTTCAGATTTTTGCTGAAGTTGTGACCCCGGGGCTTAGAAATTTTTTTTTGCACAGGTTAAGTTGTCGAGGGCCGATTTCATGTCCTATGATAAAAAGCCGTCTGTTTCCACCGCCAAACCTTTCAGGGGAGTATTTGCAACACGTTGGCACCATCTTTGAGGGATTTGGAGAATTTCAGATTTTTGCTGAAGTTGTGACCCCGGGGCTTAGAAATTTTTTTTTTTCACAGGTTAAGTTGTCGAGGGCTGATTTCATGTCCTATGATAAAAAGCCTTCTGTTTCCACCGCCAAACCTTTCAGGGGTGAATTTACAACAGTTTACCACCATTTTTGAGTGAATTGGAGAATTTCAGATTTTTGCTGAAGTTGTGACCCCGGGGCTTAGAAATTTTTTTTCCCCCAGGTTAAGTTGTTGAGGGCCGATTTCATGTCCTATGATAAAAAGCCTTCTGTTTCCACCGCCAAACCTTTCAGGGGTGCATTTAGAAGAGTTTAGCACCATTTTTGAGTGAATTGGAGAATTTCAGATTTTTCCTGAAATTGTGACCCCGGGGCTTAGAAATTTTTTTTTTCACAGGTTAAGTTGTCGAGGGTTGATTTCCTGTCCTATGATAAAAAGCCGTCTGTTTCCACCGCCAAACCTTTCCGGGAAGAATTTGCAACACGTTGGCACCATCTTTGAGTGAATTGGAGAATTTCAGATTTTTGCTGAAGTTGTGACCCCGGGGCTTAGAAATTTTTTTTTTCACAGGTTAAGTTGTTGAGGGCTGATTTCATGTCCTATGATAAAAAGCCGTCTGTTTCCACCCCCAAAACTTTCCGGGAAGAATTTGCAACAGTTTAGCACCATTTTTGAGTGAATTGGAGAATTTCAGATTTTTGCTGAAAATGTGACCCCGGGGCTTAGAATTTTTTTCCCCCACAGGTTAAGTTGTTGAGGGCTGATTTCATGTCCTATGATTAAAAGCCTTCTGTTTCCACCGCCAAACCTTTCAGGGGAGTATTTGCAAAACTTTGGCACCATCTTTGAGTGAATTGGAGAATTTCAGATTTTTGCTGAAGTTGTGACCCCGGGGCTTAGAAATTTTTTTTTCCACAGGTTAAGTTGTCGTGGGTTGATTTCTTGGCCTATGCTAAAAAGCCTTCTGTTTCCACCGCCAAACCTTTCAGGGGTGAATTTACAACAGTTTAGCACCATCTTTGAGTGAATTGGAGAATTTCAGATTTTTCCTGAAGTTGTGACCCCGGGGCTTAGAATTTTTTTTTCCCACAGGTTAAGTTGTCGAGGGCTGATTTCATGTCCTATGATAAAAAGCCTTCTGTTTCCACCGCCAAACCTTTCAGGGGTGAATTTACAACAGTTTACCACCATTTTTGAGTGAATTGGAGAATTTCAGATTTTTGCTGAAGTTGTGACCCCGGGGCTTAGAAATTTTTTTTCCCCCAGGTTAAGTTGTTGAGGGCCGATTTCATGTCCTATGATAAAAAGCCTTCTGTTTCCACCGCCAAACCTTTCAGGGGTGAATTTAGAAGAGTTTAGCACCATTTTTGAGTGAATTGGAGAATTTCAGATTTTTCCTGAAATTGTGACCCCGGGGCTTAGAAATTTTTTTTCCACAGGTTAAGTTGTCGAGGGTTGATTTCATGTCCTATGATAAAAAGCCTTCTGTTTCCACCGCCAAAGCTTTCAGGGGAGAATTTACAACAGTTTAGCACCATTTTTGAGTGAATTGGAGAATTTCAGATTTTTCCTGAAATTGTGACCCGGGGGCTTAGAATTTTTTTTCCCCACAGGTTAAGTTGTCGAGGGCTGATTTCATGTCCTATGATAAAAAGCCGTCTGTTTCCACCGCCAAACCTTTCCGGGAAGAATTTGCAACACGTTGGCACCATCTTTGAGTGAATTGGAGAATTTCAGATTTTTGCTGAAGTTGTGACCCTGGGGCTTAGAATTTTTTTTTTCACAGGTTAAGTTGTCGAGGGTTGATTTCTTGACCTATGATAAAAAGCCTTCTGTTTCCACCGCCAAACCTTTCAAGGGAGAATTTACAACAGTTTATCACCATTTTTGAGTGAATTGGAGAATTTCAGATTTTTGCTGAAGTTGTGACCCCGGGGCTTAGAAATTTTTTTTTCCACAGGTTAAGTTGTTGAGGGCTGATTTCATGTCCTATGATAAAAAGCCGTCTGTTTCCACCCCCAAACCTTTCCGGGAAGAATTTGCAACAGTTTAGCACCATTTTTGAGTGAATTGGAGAATTTCAGATTTTTGCTGAAAATGTGACCCCGGGGCTTAGAATTTTTTTCCCCCACAGGTTAAGTTGTTGAGGGCTGATTTCATGTCCTATGATAAAAAGCCTTCTGTTTCCACCGCCAAACCTTTCAGGGGAGTATTTGCAAAACTTTGGCACCATCTTTGAGTGAATTGGAGAATTTCAGATTGTTGCTGAAATTGTGACCCTGGGGCTTAGAAATTTTTTTTTTCACAGGTTAAGTTGTCGAGGGTTGATTTCTTGACCTATGATAAAAAGCCTTCTGTTTCCACCGCCAAACCTTTCAGGGGAGAATTTACAACAGTTTAGCACCATTTTTGAGTGAATTGGAGAATTTCAGATTTGTGCTGAAGTTGTGACCCCGGGGCTTAGAAAAAATTTTTTTCACACGTTACGTCTTCGAAGGCTGATTTCATGTCCTATGATAAAAAGCCGTCTGTTTCCACCGCCAAACCTTTCCGGGAAGAATTTGCAACACGTTGGCACCATCTTTGAGTGAATTGGAGAATTTCAGATTTTTGCTGAAGTTGTGACCCTGGGGCTTAGAAATTTTTTTTTTCACAGGTTAAGTTGTCGAGGGTTGATTTCATGTCCTATGATAAAAAGCCTTCTGTTTCCACCGCCAAACCTTTCAGGGGAGAATTTGCAACAGTTTAGCACCATCTTTGAGTGAATTGGAGAATTTCAGATTTTTACTGAAGTTGTGGCCCCGGGGCTTCGAAAATTTTTTTTTCACACGTTACGTCTTCGAAGGCTGATTTCATGTCCTATGATAAAAAGCCTTCTGTTTCCACCGCCAAACCTTTCTGGGAAGAATTTGCAACAGTTTACCACCATTTTTGAGTGAATTGGAGAATTTCAGATTTTTGCTGAAGTTGTGACCCCGGGGCTTAGAAATTTTTTTCCCCCAGGTTAAGTTGTTGAGGGCCGATTTCATGTCCTATGATAAAAAGCCTTCTGTTTCCACCGCCAAACCTTTCAGGGGTGAATTTAGAAGAGTTTAGCACCATTTTTGAGTGAATTGGAGAATCTCAGATTTTTCCTGAAATTGTGACCCCGGGGCTTAGAAATTTTTTTTTTCACAGGTTAAGTTGTCGAGGGTTGATTTCATGTCCTATGATAAAAAGCCGTCTGTTTCCACCGCCAAACCTTTCCGGGAAGAATTTGCAACACGTTGGCACCATCTTTGAGTGAATTGGAGAATTTCAGATTTTTGCTGAAGTTGTGACCCTGGGGCTTAGAATTTTTTTTTTCACAGGTTAAGTTGTCGAGGGTTGATTTCTTGACCTATGATAAAAAGCCTTCTGTTTCCACCGCCAAACCTTTCAAGGGAGAATTTACAACAGTTTATCACCATTTTTGAGTGAATTGGAGAATTTCAGATTTTTGCTGAAGTTGTGACCCCGGGGCTTTGAAATTTTTTTTTTCACAGGTTAAGTTGTTGAGGGCTGATTTCATGTCCTATGATAAAAAGCCGTCTGTTTCCACCCCCAAACCTTTCCGGGAAGAATTTGCAACAGTTTAGCACCATTTTTGAGTGAATTGGAGAATTTCAGATTTTTGCTGAAGTTGTGACCCCGGGCTTAGAAATTTTTTTTTTCACAGGTTAAGTTGTCGAGGGTTGATTTCTTGACCTATGATAAAAAGCCTTCTGTTTCCACCGCCAAACCTTTCAAGGGAGAATTTACAACAGTTTATCACCATTTTTGAGTGAATTGGAGAATTTCAGATTTTTGCTGAAGTTGTGACCCCGGGGCTTAGAAATTTTTTCCCCACAGGTTAAGTTGTCGAGGGCTGATTTCATGTCCTATGATAAACAGCCTTCTGTTTCCACCGCCAAACCTTTCAGGGGAGAATTTACAACAGTTTAGCACCATTTTTGAGTGAATTGGAGAATTTCAGATTTTTGCTGAAGTTGTGACCCCGGGCTTAGAAATTTTTTTTTTCACAGGTTAAGTTGTCGAGGGTTGATTTCTTGACCTATGATAAAAAGCCTTCTGTTTCCACCACCAAACCTTTCAGGGGAGAATTTACAACAGTTTAGCACCATTTTTGAGTGAATTGGAGAATTTCAGATTTGTGCTGAAGTTGTGACCCCGGGGCTTAGAAAAAAAAATTTTCACACGTTACGTCTTCGAAGGCTGATTTCATGTCCTATGATACAAAGCCGTCTGTTTCCACCGCCAAACCTTTCCGGGAAGAATATGCAACACGTTGGCACCATCTTTGAGTGAATTGGAGAATTTCAGATTTTTGCTGAAGTTGTGACCCTGGGGCTTAGAAATTTTTTTTTTCCACAGGTTAAGTTGTCGAGGGCTGATTTCATGTCCTATGATAAAAAGCCTTCTGTTTCCACCGCCAAACCTTTCAGGGGAGAATTTACAACAGTTTAGCACCATTTTTGAGTGAATTCGAGAATTTCAGATTTTTGCTGAAATTGTGACCCCGGGGCTTAGAAATTTTTTTTTTCACAGGTTAAGTTGTCGAGGGCTGATTTCATGTCCTATGATAAAAAGCCTTCTGTTTCCACCGCCAAACCTTTCAGGGGAGTATTTGCAACACGTTGGCACCATCTTTGAGTGAATTGGAGAATTTCAGATTTTTGCTGAAGTTGTGACCCCGGGGCTTAGAAAAATTTTTTCCCACAGGTTAAGTTGTCGAGGGCTGATTTCATGTCCTATGATAAAAAGCCTTCTGTTTCCACCGCCAAACCTTTCAGGGGAGAATTTACAACAGTTTACCACCATTTTTGAGTGAATTGGAGAATTTCAGATTTTTGCTGAAGTTGTGACCCCGGGGCTTAGAAATTTTTTTTTGCACAGGTTAAGTTGTCGAGGGCCGATTTCATGTCCTATGATAAAAAGCCGTCTGTTTCCACCGCCAAACCTTTCAGGGGAGTATTTGCAACACGTTGGCACCATCTTTGAGGGATTTGGAGAATTTCAGATTTTTGCTGAAGTTGTGACCCCGGGGCTTAGAAATTTTTTTTTTTCACAGGTTAAGTTGTCGAGGGCTGATTTCATGTCCTATGATAAAAAGCCTTCTGTTTCCACCGCCAAACCTTTCAGGGGTGAATTTACAACAGTTTACCACCATTTTTGAGTGAATTGGAGAATTTCAGATTTTTGCTGAAGTTGTGACCCCGGGGCTTAGAAATTTTTTTTCCCCCAGGTTAAGTTGTTGAGGGCCGATTTCATGTCCTATGATAAAAAGCCTTCTGTTTCCACCGCCAAACCTTTCAGGGGTGCATTTAGAAGAGTTTAGCACCATTTTTGAGTGAATTGGAGAATTTCAGATTTTTCCTGAAATTGTGACCCCGGGGCTTAGAAATTTTTTTTTTCACAGGTTAAGTTGTCGAGGGTTGATTTCCTGTCCTATGATAAAAAGCCGTCTGTTTCCACCGCCAAACCTTTCCGGGAAGAATTTGCAACACGTTGGCACCATCTTTGAGTGAATTGGAGAATTTCAGATTTTTGCTGAAGTTGTGACCCCGGGGCTTAGAATTTTTTTTTTTCACAGGTTAAGTTGTTGAGGGCTGATTTCATGTCCTATGATAAAAAGCCGTCTGTTTCCACCCCCAAAACTTTCCGGGAAGAATTTGCAACAGTTTAGCACCATTTTTGAGTGAATTGGAGAATTTCAGATTTTTGCTGAAAATGTGACCCCGGGGCTTAGAATTTTTTTCCCCCACAGGTTAAGTTGTTGAGGGCTGATTTCATGTCCTATGATTAAAAGCCTTCTGTTTCCACCGCCAAACCTTTCAGGGGAGTATTTGCAAAACTTTGGCACCATCTTTGAGTGAATTGGAGAATTTCAGATTTTTGCTGAAGTTGTGACCCCGGGGCTTAGAAATTTTTTTTTCCACAGGTTAAGTTGTCGTGGGTTGATTTCTTGGCCTATGCTAAAAAGCCTTCTGTTTCCACCGCCAAACCTTTCAGGGGTGAATTTACAACAGTTTAGCACCATCTTTGAGTGAATTGGAGAATTTCAGATTTTTGCTGAAGTTGTGACCCCGGGGCTTAGAATTTTTTTTTTCACAGGTTAAGTTGTCGAGGGCTGATTTCATGTTCTATGATAAAAGGCCTTCTCTTTCCACCGCCAAACCTTTCAGGGGAGTATCTGCAAAAGTTTGGCACCATCTTTGAGTGAATTGGAGAATTTCAGATTTTTGCTGAAGTTGTGACCCCGGGGCTTAGAAAAATTTTTTTTCACAGGTTACGTCTTCGAGGGCTGATTACATGTCCTATGATAAAAAGCCTTCTGTTTCCACCGCCAAACATTGCAGGGGAGTATTTGCAGAACTTTGGCACCATTTTTGAGTGAATTGGAGAATTTCAGATTTTTGCTGAAGTTGTGACCCCGGGGCTTAGAAATTTTTTTTTTCACAGGTTAAGTTGTCGAGTGCTGATTTCATGTCCAATGATAAACAGCCTTCTGTTTCCACCGCCAAACCTTTCAGGGGAGAATTTACAACAGTTTAGCACCATTTTTGAGTGAATTGGAGAATTTCAGATTTTTGCTGAAGTTGTGACCCCGGGCTTAGAAATTTTTTTTTTCACAGGTTAAGTTGTCGAGGGTTGATTTCTTGACCTATGATAAAAAGCCTTCTGTTTCCACCGCCAAACCTTTCAGGGGAGAATTTACAACAGTTTAGCACCATTTTTGAGTGAATTGGAGAATTTCAGATTTGTGCTGAAGTTGTGACCCCGGGGCTTAGAAAAAAAAATTTTCACACGTTACGTCTTCGAAGGCTGATTTCATGTCCTATGATAAAAAGCCGTCTGTTTCCACCGCCAAACCTTTCCGGGAAGAATTTGCAACACGTTGGCACCATCTTTGAGTGAATTGGAGAATTTCAGATTTTTGCTGAAGTTGTGACCCTGGGGCTTAGAAATTTTTTTTTCCCACAGGTTAAGTTGTCGAGGGCTGATTTCATGTCCTATGATAAAAAGCCTTCTGTTTCCACCGCCAAACCTTTCAGGGGAGAATTTACAACAGTTTAGCACCATTTTTGAGTGAATTCGAGAATTTCAGATTTTTGCTGAAATTGTGACCCCGGGGCTTAGAAATTTTTTTTTTCACAGGTTAAGTTGTCGAGGGCTGATTTCATGTCCTATGATAAAAAGCCTTCTGTTTCCACCGCCAAACCTTTCAGGGGAGTATTTGCAACACGTTGGCACCATCTTTGAGTGAATTGGAGAATTTCAGATTTTTGCTGAAGTTGTGACCCCGGGGCTTAGAAAAAATTTTTCCCACAGGTTAAGTTGTCGAGGGCTGATTTCATGTCCTATGATAAAAAGCCTTCTGTTTCCACCGCCAAACCTTTCAGGGGAGAATTTACAACAGTTTACCACCATTTTTGAGTGAATTGGAGAATTTCAGATTTTTGCTGAAGTTGTGACCCCGGGGCTTAGAAATTTTTTTTTGCACAGGTTAAGTTGTCGAGGGCCGATTTCATGTCCTATGATAAAAAGCCGTCTGTTTCCACCGCCAAACCTTTCAGGGGAGTATTTGCAACACGTTGGCACCATCTTTGAGGGATTTGGAGAATTTCAGATTTTTGCTGAAGTTGTGACCCCGGGGCTTAGAATTTTTTTTTTTTCACAGGTTAAGTTGTCGAGGGCTGATTTCATGTCCTATGATAAAAAGCCTTCTGTTTCCACCGCCAAACCTTTCAGGGGTGAATTTACAACAGTTTACCACCATTTTTGAGTGAATTGGAGAATTTCAGATTTTTGCTGAAGTTGTGACCCCGGGGCTTAGAAATTTTTTTTCCCCCAGGTTAAGTTGTTGAGGGCCGATTTCATGTCCTATGATAAAAAGCCTTCTGTTTCCACCGCCAAACCTTTCAGGGGTGCATTTAGAAGAGTTTAGCACCATTTTTGAGTGAATTGGAGAATTTCAGATTTTTCCTGAAATTGTGACCCCGGGGCTTAGAAATTTTTTTTTTCACAGGTTAAGTTGTCGAGGGTTGATTTCCTGTCCTATGATAAAAAGCCGTCTGTTTCCACCGCCAAACCTTTCCGGGAAGAATTTGCAACACGTTGGCACCATCTTTGAGTGAATTGGAGAATTTCAGATTTTTGCTGAAGTTGTGACCCCGGGGCTTAGAAATTTTTTTTTTCACAGGTTAAGTTGTTGAGGGCTGATTTCATGTCCTATGATAAAAAGCCGTCTGTTTCCACCCCCAAAACTTTCCGGGAAGAATTTGCAACAGTTTAGCACCATTTTTGAGTGAATTGGAGAATTTCAGATTTTTGCTGAAAATGTGACCCCGGGGCTTAGAATTTTTTTCCCCCACAGGTTAAGTTGTTGAGGGCTGATTTCATGTCCTATGATTAAAAGCCTTCTGTTTCCACCGCCAAACCTTTCAGGGGAGTATTTGCAAAACTTTGGCACCATCTTTGAGTGAATTGGAGAATTTCAGATTTTTGCTGAAGTTGTGACCCCGGGGCTTAGAAATTTTTTTTTCCACAGGTTAAGTTGTCGTGGGTTGATTTCTTGGCCTATGCTAAAAAGCCTTCTGTTTCCACCGCCAAACCTTTCAGGGGTGAATTTACAACAGTTTAGCACCATCTTTGAGTGAATTGGAGAATTTCAGATTTTTGCTGAAGTTGTGACCCCGGGGCTTAGAATTTTTTTTTCCCACAGGTTAAGTTGTCGAGGGCTGATTTCATGTCCTATGATAAAAAGCCTTCTGTTTCCACCGCCAAACCTTTCAGGGGTGAATTTACAACAGTTTACCACCATTTTTGAGTGAATTGGAGAATTTCAGATTTTTGCTGAAGTTGTGACCCCGGGGCTTAGAAATTTTTTTTCCCCCAGGTTAAGTTGTTGAGGGCCGATTTCATGTCCTATGATAAAAAGCCTTCTGTTTCCACCGCCAAACCTTTCAGGGGTGAATTTAGAAGAGTTTAGCACCATTTTTGAGTGAATTGGAGAATTTCAGATTTTTCCTGAAATTGTGACCCCGGGGCTTAGAAATTTTTTTTCCACAGGTTAAGTTGTCGAGGGTTGATTTCATGTCCTATGATAAAAAGCCTTCTGTTTCCACCGCCAAAGCTTTCAGGGGAGAATTTACAACAGTTTAGCACCATTTTTGAGTGAATTGGAGAATTTCAGATTTTTCCTGAAATTGTGACCCGGGGGCTTAGAATTTTTTTTCCCCACAGGTTAAGTTGTCGAGGGCTGATTTCATGTCCTATGATAAAAAGCCGTCTGTTTCCACCGCCAAACCTTTCCGGGAAGAATTTGCAACACGTTGGCACCATCTTTGAGTGAATTGGAGAATTTCAGATTTTTGCTGAAGTTGTGACCCTGGGGCTTAGAATTTTTTTTTTCACAGGTTAAGTTGTCGAGGGTTGATTTCTTGACCTATGATAAAAAGCCTTCTGTTTCCACCGCCAAACCTTTCAAGGGAGAATTTACAACAGTTTATCACCATTTTTGAGTGAATTGGAGAATTTCAGATTTTTGCTGAAGTTGTGACCCCGGGGCTTAGAAATTTTTTTTTCCACAGGTTAAGTTGTTGAGGGCTGATTTCATGTCCTATGATAAAAAGCCGTCTGTTTCCACCCCCAAACCTTTCCGGGAAGAATTTGCAACAGTTTAGCACCATTTTTGAGTGAATTGGAGAATTTCAGATTTTTGCTGAAAATGTGACCCCGGGGCTTAGAATTTTTTTCCCCCACAGGTTAAGTTGTTGAGGGCTGATTTCATGTCCTATGATAAAAAGCCTTCTGTTTCCACCGCCAAACCTTTCAGGGGAGTATTTGCAAAACTTTGGCACCATCTTTGAGTGAATTGGAGAATTTCAGATTGTTGCTGAAATTGTGACCCTGGGGCTTAGAAATTTTTTTTTTCACAGGTTAAGTTGTCGAGGGTTGATTTCTTGACCTATGATAAAAAGCCTTCTGTTTCCACCGCCAAACCTTTCAGGGGAGAATTTACAACAGTTTAGCACCATTTTTGAGTGAATTGGAGAATTTCAGATTTGTGCTGAAGTTGTGACCCCGGGGCTTAGAAAAAATTTTTTTCACACGTTACGTCTTCGAAGGCTGATTTCATGTCCTATGATAAAAAGCCGTCTGTTTCCACCGCCAAACCTTTCCGGGAAGAATTTGCAACACGTTGGCACCATCTTTGAGTGAATTGGAGAATTTCAGATTTTTGCTGAAGTTGTGACCCTGGGGCTTAGAAATTTTTTTTTTCACAGGTTAAGTTGTCGAGGGTTGATTTCATGTCCTATGATAAAAAGCCTTCTGTTTCCACCGCCAAACCTTTCAGGGGAGAATTTGCAACAGTTTAGCACCATCTTTGAGTGAATTGGAGAATTTCAGATTTTTGCTGAAGTTGTGGCCCCGGGGCTTCGAAAATTTTTTTTTCACACGTTACGTCTTCGAAGGCTGATTTCATGTCCTATGATAAAAAGCCTTCTGTTTCCACCGCCAAACCTTTCTGGGAAGAATTTGCAACAGTTTACCACCATTTTTGAGTGAATTGGAGAATTTCAGATTTTTGCTGAAGTTGTGACCCCGGGGCTTAGAAATTTTTTTCCCCCAGGTTAAGTTGTTGAGGGCCGATTTCATGTCCTATGATAAAAAGCCTTCTGTTTCCACCGCCAAACCTTTCAGGGGTGAATTTAGAAGAGTTTAGCACCATTTTTGAGTGAATTGGAGAATCTCAGATTTTTCCTGAAATTGTGACCCCGGGGCTTAGAAATTTTTTTTTTCACAGGTTAAGTTGTCGAGGGTTGATTTCATGTCCTATGATAAAAAGCCGTCTGTTTCCACCGCCAAACCTTTCCGGGAAGAATTTGCAACACGTTGGCACCATCTTTGAGTGAATTGGAGAATTTCAGATTTTTGCTGAAGTTGTGACCCTGGGGCTTAGAATTTTTTTTTTCACAGGTTAAGTTGTCGAGGGTTGATTTCTTGACCTATGATAAAAAGCCTTCTGTTTCCACCGCCAAACCTTTCAAGGGAGAATTTACAACAGTTTATCACCATTTTTGAGTGAATTGGAGAATTTCAGATTTTTGCTGAAGTTGTGACCCCGGGGCTTTGAAATTTTTTTTTTCACAGGTTAAGTTGTTGAGGGCTGATTTCATGTCCTATGATAAAAAGCCGTCTGTTTCCACCCCCAAACCTTTCCGGGAAGAATTTGCAACAGTTTAGCACCATTTTTGAGTGAATTGGAGAATTTCAGATTTTTGCTGAAAATGTGACCCCGGGGCTTAGAATTTTTTTCCCCCACAGGTTAAGTTGTTGAGGGCTGATTTCATGTCCTATGATAAAAAGCCTTCTGTTTACACCGCCAAACCTTTCAGGGGAGTATTTGCAAAACTTTGGCACCATCTTTGAGTGAATTGGAGAATTTCAGATTTTTGCTGAAGTTGTGACCCCGGGGCTTAGAATTTTTTTCCCCCACAGGTTAAGTTGTTGAGGGCTGATTTCATGTCCTATGATAAAAAGCCTTCTGTTTCCACCGCCAAACCTTTCAGGGGAGTATTTGCAAAACTTTGGCACCATCTTTGAGTGAATTGGAGAATTTCAGATTTTTGCTGAAGTTGTGACCCCGGGGCTTAGAATTTTTTTTCCCACAGGTTAAGTTGTCGAGGGTTGATTTCTTGGCCTATGATAAAAAGCCTTCTGTTTCCACCGCCAAACCTTTCAGGGGTGAATTTACAACAGTTTATCAACATTTTTGAGTGAATTGGAGAATTTCAGATTTGTGCTGAAGTTGTGACCCCGGGGCTTAGAAAAATTTTTTTTCACACGTTACGTCTTCGAAGGCTGATTTCATGTCCTATGATAAAAAGCCTTCTGTTTCCACCGCCAAACCTTTCCGCGAAGAATTTCCAACACGTTGGCACCATCTTTGAGCGAATTGGCGAATTTCAGATTTTTGCTGAAGCTGTGACCCCGGGGCTTCGAAAAAATTTTTTTCACAGGTTAAGTTGTCGAGGGCTGATTTCATGTCGTCTGATAAAAAGCCTTCTGTTTCCACCGCCAAACCTTTCAGGGGAGTATTTGCAACACGTTGGCACCATCTTTGAGTGAATTGGAGAATTTCAGATTTTTGCTGAAGTTGTGACCCCGGGGCTTCGAAAATTTTTTTTTCACACGTTACGTCTTCGAAGGCTGATTTCATGTCCTATGATAAAAAGCCTTCTGTTTCCACCGCCAAACCTTTCAGGGGAGAATTTGCAACAATTTAGCACCATTTTTGAGTGAATTGGAGAATTTCAGATTTTTGCTGAAGTTGTGACCCCGGGGCTTAGAAATTTTTTTTTTCACAGGTTAAGTTGTCGAGGGCTGATTTCATGTCCTATGATAAAAAGCCTTCTGTTTCCACCGCCAAACGTTTCAGGGGAGAATTTGCAACAGTTTAGCACCATTTTTGAGTGAATTGGAGAATTTCAGATTTTTGCTGAAGTTGTGACCCCGGGGGCTTAGAATTTTTTTTTCCCACAGGTTAAGTTGTCGAGGGCCGATTTCATGTCCTATGATAAAAAGCCTTCTGTTTCCACCACCAAGCCTTTCAGGGGTGAATTTACAACAGTTTAGCACCATTTTTGAGTGAATTGGAGGATTTCAGATTTTTGCTGAAATTGTGACCCCGGGGCTTAGAAATTTTTTTTTTCACAGGTTAAGTTGTTGAGGGCTGATTTCATGTCCTATGATAAAAAGCCGTCTGTTTCCACCCCCAAACCTTTCCGGGAAGAATTTGCAACAGTTTAGCACCATTTTTGAGTGAATTGGAGAATTTCAGATTTTTGCTGAAAATGTGACCCCGGGGCTTAGAATTTTTTCCCCCCACAGGTTAAGTTGTTGAGGGCTGATTTCATGTCCTATGATAAAAAGCCTTCTGTTTCCACCGCCAAACCTTTCAGGGGAGTATTTGCAAAACTTTGGCACCATCTTTGAGTGAATTGGAGAATTTCAGATTTTTGCTGAAGTTGTGACCCCGGGGCTTAGAAATTTTTTTTTCCACAGGTTAAATTGTCGTGGGTTGATTTCTTGGCCTATGCTAAAAAGCCTTCTGTTTCCACCGCCAAACCTTTCAGGGGTGAATTTACAACAGTTTAGCACCATTTTTGAGTGAATTGGAGAATTTCAGATTTTTGATGAAATTGTGACCCTGGGGCTTAGAAATTTTTTTTTTTCACAGGTTAAGTTGTCGAGGGTTGATTTCTTGACCTATGATAAAAAGCCTTCTGTTTCCACCGCCAAACCTTTCAGGGGAGAATTTACAACAGTTTAGCACCATTTTTGAGTGAATTGGAGAATTTCAGATATGTGCTGAAGTTGTGACCCCGGGGCTTAGAAAAATTTTTTTTCACACGTTACGTCTTCGAAGGCTGATTTCATGTCCTATGATAAAAAGCCGTCTGTTTCCACCGCCAAACCTTTCCGGGAAGAATTTCCAACACGTTGGCACCATCTTTGAGCGAATTGGAGAATTTCAGATTTTTGCTGAAGCTGTGACCCCGGGGCTTCGAAAAATTTTTTTTCACAGGTTAAGTTGTCGAGGGCTGATTTCATGTCGTCTGATAAAAAGCCTTCTGTTTCCACCGCCAAACCTTTCAGGGGAGTATTTGCAACACGTTGGCACCATCTTTGAGTGAATTGGAGAATTTCAGATTTTTGCTGAAGTTGTGACCCCGGGGCTTCGAAATTTTTTTTTTCACACGTTACGTCTTCGAAGGCTGATTTCATGTCCTATGATAAAAAGCCTTCTGTTTCCACCGCCAAACCTTTCTGGGAAGAATTTGCAACACGTTGGCACCATCTTTGAGTGAATTGGAGAATTTCAGATTTTTGCTGAAGTTGTGACCCTGGGGCTTAGATTTTTTTTTCCCACAGGTTAAGTTGTCGAGGGTTGATTTCTTGACCTATGATAAAAAGCCTTCTGTTTCCACTGCCAAACCTTTCAAGGGAGAATTTACAACAGTTTATCACCATTTTTGAGTGAATTGGAGAATTTCAGATTTTTGCTGAAGTTGTGACCCCGGGGCTTAGAAATTTTTTTTTTCACAGGTTAAGTTGTTGAGGGCTGATTTCATGTCCTATGATAAAAAGCCGTCTGTTTCCACCCCCAAACCTTTCCGGGAAGAATTTGCAACAGTTTAGCACCATTTTTGAGTGAATTGGAGAATTTCAGAATTTTGCTGAAAATGTGACCCCGGGGCTTAGAAATTTTTTCCCCCACAGGTTAATTTGTTGAGGGCTGATTTCATGTCCTATGATAAAAAGCCTTCTGTTTCCACCGCCAAACCTTTCAGGGGAGTATTTGCAAAACTTTGGCACCATCTTTGAGTGAATTGGAGAATTTCAGATTTTTGCTGAAGTTGTGACCTAGAAATTTTTGCTGAAGTTGTGACTTAGAAATTTTTTTTTCACAGGTTAAGTTGTCGAGGGCTGATTTCATGTCCTATGATAAAAAGCCTTCTGTTTCCACCGCCAAACCTTTCAGGGGAGAATTTGCAACAATTTAGCACCATTTTTGAGTGAATTGGAGAATTTCAGATTTTTGCTGAAGTTGTGACCCCAGGGCTTAGAAATTTTTTTTTTCACAGGTTAAGTTGTCGAGGGCTGATTTCATGTCCTATGATAAAAAGCCTTCTGTTTCCACCGCCAAACGTTTCAGGGGAGAATTTGCAACAGTTTAGCACCATTTTTGAGTGAATTGGAGAATTTCAGATTTTTGCTGAAGTTGTGACCCCGGGGGCTTAGAATTTTTTTTTTCCACAGGTTAAGTTGTCGAGGGCCGATTTCATGTCCTATGATAAAAAGCCTTCTGTTTCCACCACCAAACCTTTCAGGGGTGAATTTACAACAGTTTAGCACCATTTTTGAGTGAATTGGAGGATTTCAGATTTTTGCTGAAATTGTGACCCCGGGGCTTAGAAATTTTTTTTTCCACAGGTTAAGTTGTCGAGGGTTGATTTCATGTCCTATGATAAAAAGCCTTCTGTTTCCACCGCCAAACCTTTCAGGGGAGAATTTACAACAGTTTAACACCATTTTTGAGTGAATTGGAGAATTTCAGATTTTTGCTGTAGTTGTGACCCCGGGGCTTAGAATTTTTTTTTTCCACAGGTTAAGTTGTCGAGGGCTGATTTCATGTTCTATGATAAAAAACCTTCTCTTTCCACCACCAAACCTTTCAGGGGAGTATTTGCAAAAGTTTGGCACCATCTTTGAGTGAATTGGAGAATTTAGAAAAATTTAGAAAAATTTTTTCCTACAGGTTAAGTTGTCGAGGGCTGATTTCATGTCCTATGATAAAAAGCCTTCTGTTTCCACCGCCAAACCTTTCAGGGGTGAATTTACAACAGTTTACCACCATTTTTGAGTGAATTGGAGAATTTCAGATTTTTGCTGAAGTTGTGACCCCGGCTTAGAAATTTTTTTCCCCCCAGCTTAAGTTGTTGAGGGCCGATTTCATGTCCTATGATAAAAAGCCTTCTGTTTCCACCGCCAAACCTTTCAGGGGTGAATTTACAAGAGTTTAGCACCATTTTTGAGTGAATTGGAGAATTTCAGATTTTTCCTGAAATTGTGACCCGGGGGCTTAGAATTTTTTTTCCCCACAGGTTAAGTTGTCGAGGGCTGATTTCATGTCCTATGAGAAAAAGCCTTCTGTTTCCACCGCCAAACCTTTCAGGGGAGAATTTGCAACAGTTTAGCACCATCTTTGAGTGAATTAGATAATTTCAGATTTTTGCTGAAGTTGAGACCCCGGGGCTTAGAATTTTTTTTTTTCACAGGTTAAGTTGTCGAGGGTTGATTTCTTGGCCTATGATAAAAAGCCGTCTGTTTCCACCGCCAAACCTTTCAGGGGAGAATTTACAACAGTTTAGCACCATTTTTGAGTGAATTGGAGAATTTCAGATTTTTGCTGAAGTTGTGACCCCGGGGCTTAGAAAATTTTTTTTTCACAGGTTAAGTTGTCGAGGGCTGATTTCATGTCGTCTGATAAAAAGCCTTCTCTTTCCACCGCCAAACGTTTCAGGGGAGTATTTGCAACACGTTGGCACCATCTTCGAGTGAATTGGAGAATTTCAGATTTTTGCTGAAGTTGTGACCCCGGGGCTTAGAAATATTTTTTTTCACACGTTACGTCTTCGAAGGCTGATTTCATGTCCTATGATAAAAAGCCTTCTGTTTCCACCGCCAAACCTTTCTGGGAAGAATTTGCAACACGTTGGCACCATCTTTGAGTGAATTGGAGAATTTCAGATTTTTGCTGAAGTTGTGACCCTGGGGCTTAGAATTTTTTTTTCCACAGGTTAAGTTGTCGAGGGTTGATTTCTTGACCTATGATAAAAAGCCTTCTGTTTCCACCGCCAAACCTTTCAAGGGAGAATTTACAACAGTTTATCACCATTTTTGAGGGAATTGGAGAATTTCAGATTTTTGCTGAAGTTGTGAAACCGGGGCTTAGAAATTTTTTTTTTCACAGGTTAAGTTGTTGAGGGCTGATTTCATGTCCTATGATAAAAACCCGTCTGTTTCCACCCCCAAACCTTTCCGGGAAGAATTTACAACAGTTTAGCACCATTTTTGAGTGAATTGGAGAATTTCAGATTTTTGCTGAAAATGTGACCCCGGGGCTTAGAAATTCCCCCCCCCACAGGTTAAGTTGTTGAGGGCTGATTTCATGTCCTATGATAAAAAGCCTTCTGTTTCCACCTCCAAACCTTTCAGGGGAGAATTTGCAACAATTTAGCACCATTTTTGAGTGAATTGGAGAATTTCAGATTTTTGCTGATGTTGTGACCCCGAGCCTTAGAATTTTTTTTTTTCACAGGTTAAGTTGTCGAGGGCTGATTTCATGTCCTATGATAAAAAGCCTTCTGTTTCCACTGCCAAACCTTTCACGGGAGAATTTACAACAGTTTAGCACCACTTTTGAGTGAATTGGAGAATTTCAGATTTTTGCTGAAATTGTGACCCCGGGGCTTAGAAATTTTTTTTTTCACAGGTTAAGTTGTCGAGGGCTGATTTCATGTCCTATGATAAAAAGCCTTCTGTTTCCACCGCCAAACCTTTCAGGGGAGAATTTACAACAGTTTAGCACCATTTTTGAGTGAATTGGAGAATTTCAGATTTTTGCTGAAATTGTGACCCCGGGGCTTAGAAATTTTTCTTTTCACAGGTTAAGTTGTCGAGGGTTGATTTCATGTCGTCTGATAAAAAGCCTTCTGTTTCCACCGCCAAACGTTTCAGGGGAGTATTTGCAACACGTTGGCACCATCTTCGAGTGAATTGGAGAATTTCAGATTTTTGCTGAAGTTGTGACCCCGGGGCTTAGAAAAATTTTTTTTCACACGTTACGTCTTCGAAGGCTGATTTCATGTCCTATGATAAAAAGCCTTCTGTTTCCACCGCCAAACCTTTCTGGGAAGAATTTGCAACACGTTGGCACCATCTTTGAGTGAATTGGAGAATTTCAGATTTTTGCTGAAGTTGTGACCCTGGGGCTTAGAATTTTTTTTTCCACAGGTTAAGTTGTCGAGGGTTGATTTCTTGACCTATGATAAAAAGCCGTCTGTTTCCACCCCCAAACCTTTCCGGGAAGAATTTACAACAGTTTAGCACCATCTTCGAGTGAATTGGAGAATTTCAGATTTTTGCTGAAGTTGTGACCCCGGGGCTTAGAAAAAAATTTTTTCACACGTTACGTCTTCGAAGGCTGATTTCATGTCCTATGATAAAAAGCCTTCTGTTTCCACCGCCAAACCTTTCTGGGAAGAATTTGCAACACGTTGGCACCATCTTTGAGTGAATTGGAGAATTTCAGATTTTTGCTGAAGTTGTGACCCTGGGGCTTAGAATTTTTTTTTCCACAGGTTAAGTTGTCGAGGGTTGATTTCTTGACCTATGATAAAAAGCCGTCTGTTTCCACCCCCAAACCTTTCCGGGAAGAATTTACAACAGTTTAGCACCATTTTTGAGTGAATTGGAGAATTTCAGATTTTTGCTGAAAATGTGACCCCGGGGCTTAGAAATTTCCCCCCCCACAGGTTAAGTTGTTGAGGGCTGATTTCATGTCCTATGATAAAAAGCCTTCTGTTTCCACCGCCAAACCTTTCAGGGGAGAATTTGCAACAATTTAGAACCATTTTTGAGTGAATTGGAGAATTTCAGATTTTTGCTGATGTTGTGACCCCGGGGCTTAGGATTTTTTTTTTCACAGGTTAAGTTGTCGAGGGCTGATTTCATGTCCTATGATAAAAAGCCTTCTGTTTCCACCGCCAAACCTTTCACGGGAGAATTTACAACAGTTTAGCACCACTTTTGAGTGAATTGGAGAATTTCAGATTTTTGCTGAAATTGTGACCCCGGGGCTTAGAAATTTTTTTTTTCACAGGTTAAGTTGTCGAGGGCTGATTTCATGTCCTATGATAAAAAGCCTTCTGTTTCCACCGCCAAACCTTTCAGGGGAGAATTTGCAACAGTTTAGCACGATCTTTGAGTGAATTAGATAATTTCAGATTTTTGCTGAAGTTGGGACCCCGGGGCTTAGAAAATTTTTTTTTTCACAGGTTAAGTTGTCGAGGGTTGATTTCTTGGCCTATGATAAAAAGCCGTCTGTTTCCACCGCCAAACCTTTCAGGGGAGAATTTACAACAGTTTAGCACCATTTTTGAGTGAATTGGAGAATTTCATTTTTTTGCTGAAGTTGTGACCCCGGGGCTTAGAAAAATTTTTTTTTTCACAGGTTAAGTTGTCGAGGGCTGATTTCATGTCGTCTGATAAAAAGCCTTCTGTTTCCACCGCCAAACGTTTCAGGGGAGTATTTGCAACACGTTGGCACCATCTTCGAGTGAATTGGAGAATTTCAGATTTTTGCTGAAGTTGTGACCCCGGGGCTTAGAAAAATTTTTTTTCACACGTTACGTCTTCGAAGGCTGATTTCATGTCCTATGATAAAAAGCCTTCTGTTTCCACCGCCAAACCTTTCTGGGAAGAATTTGCAACACGTTGGCACCATCTTTGAGTGAATTGGTGAATTTCAGATTTTTGCTGAAGTTGTGACCCTGGGGCTTAGAATTTTTTTTTCCACAGGTTAAGTTGTCGAGGGTTGATTTCTTGACCTATGATAAAAAGCCGTCTGTTTCCACCCCCAAACCTTTCCGGGAAGAATTTACAACAGTTTAGCACCATTTTTGAGTGAATTGGAGAATTTCAGATTTTTGCTGAAAATGTGACCCCGGGGCTTAGAAATTTCCCCCCCCCACAGGTTAAGTTGTTGAGGGCTGATTTCATGTCCTATGATAAAAAGCCTTCTGTTTCCACCGCCAAACCTTTCAGGGGAGAATTTGCAACAATTTAGAACCATTTTTGAGTGAATTGGAGAATTTCAGATTTTTGCTGATGTTGTGACCCCGGGGCTTAGAATTTTTTTTTTTCACAGGTTAAGTTGTCGAGGGCTGATTTCATGTCCTATGATAAAAAGCCTTCTGTTTCCACCGCCAAACCTTTCACGGGAGAATTTACAACAGTTTAGCACCACTTTTGAGTGAATTGGAGAATTTCAGATTTTTGCTGAAATTGTGACCCCGGGGCTTAGAAATTTTTTTTTTCACAGGTTAAGTTGTCGAGGGCTGATTTCATGTCCTATGATAAAAAGCCTTCTGTTTCCACCGCCAAACCTTTCAGGGGAGAATTTACAACAGTTTAGCACCATTTTTGAGTGAATTGGAGAATTTCAGATTTTTGCTGAAATTGTGACCCCGGGGCTTAGAAATTTTTCTTTTCACAGGTTAAGTTGTCGAGGGTTGATTTCATGTCCTATGATAAAAAGCCTTCTGTTTCCACCGCCAAACCTTTCATTTTTTTTTTTATAATAATTTTTATTACATTTTTTCCAAATTACAAAGAAAACAAAAAGAAAGGCAAAACAAAAGAAAAAAAAGGAAAAGAGAACAGAAAATCTCAACCATTTCGACAACTTATTTCAAATTTCCATTGGACTTCCCCACATCTCCCACATAAATGCATTCTTGATAATAAAATTGTCAGCAAATTATACCCTTATTTCGTGTGTTTCTTTATATTTTCAGTTGCAATTTAAGTTTAAATCTCTTATTCTCCAATTACTCTAAAAATATAGCATAATATCCTTTTTACCCGTTGAAACTCTGATTCTTTCACGAGTGTTATCAGTTTCATAAATAATTAAATTTCATTGCTGGGGCTAACGTTCCAAATCATACGACGTCTTATGTTTCATACAACTTATAATACTTCTGCAAATAGTCTTTAAATTTTTTCCAGTCCTCCTCTATTGCCTCTTCTCCCAAGTCTCGGATCCTTGCAGTCATCTCGGCCAGTTCCATGTAGTTCATCAATTGCGTCTGCCAGTCCTCCAGTGTGGGCAAATCTTGGGTCTTCCAGTGCTTAGCGATAAGGATTCTTGCTGCTGTTGTAGCATACATAAAAAAAGTTCTATCCTTTTTTAACACCTTCTGGCCGACAATGCCCAGAAGGAAGGCCTCTGGTTTCTTGGGGAAGGTGTACTTGAACACCTTTTTTAACTCGTTATAAATCATTTCCCAAAAGGCCTTCAATCTTGGACAAGTCCACCAGAGGTGGAAGAATGTCCCTTCAGCCTCCTTACATTTCCAACATTTATTGTCAGACAAATGGTATATCTTAGCAAGCTTGACTGGGGTCATGTACCACCGGTATACCATTTTCATAATGTTTTCTTTCAAGGCATTACATGCCGTAAATTTCATACCGGTGGTCCATAACCTTTCCCAGTCTTCAGACATAATATTGTAACCAATGTCTTGAGCCCATTTTATCATGGCTGACTTAACTGTCTCATCCTGAGTGTTCCATTTAAGCAGCAAGTTGTACATTCTCGATAATACCTTGGTCTTTGGTTCTAGCAACTCTGTCTCAAGTTTCGATTTTTCCACCTGGAATCCTATTTTTTTATCTAACTTGAAAACCTCATTAATTTGGGCATAGTGTAGCCAATTTTGCACCCTATCCTTTAGTTTTACAAAGCTCTGCAACCTCCAATTACCTCCAATGTTTTCTATTATTTCCCAATATTTCGGCCAATGTGCCTCCATATTGGCTGTTTTCCGAGCTTTGGCCTCTATTGGTGAGACCCACCTCGGAGTTTTACTTTCCAATAAGTCTTTATATTTTTTCCAGACCATATATATTGCTTTCCTGACAATATGGTTTTTGAACATTCCATATGTTTTCCCCTTGTCATACCACAAATACGCATGCCAACCTAACGAATTGTTAAAGCCTTCCAGATCTAGGACATCAGTGTTTTCCAATAAGATCCAATCTTTCATCCAGCAGAAGGCCGCAGCTTCATAATATAACCTTAAGTCCGGCAGGGCAAACCCCCCTCTCTCCTTTGCATCAGTTAGTATTTTAAACTTTATTCGGGGCTTTTTGCCCTGCCAGACAAACCTAGAAATATCCCTCTGCCACTTTCCAAAACATTCCACTCTGTCCACGACCTGCAAGGCTTGAAACAGAAACAACATTTTTGGCAAGACGTTCATTTTTATAACTGCAATTCGTCCTAACAAGGATAATTTCAATCTTGACCAAATTTCAAAATCTTTTTTAACTTCTGACCAGCATTTTTCATAATTATCTTTAAATAGGTTCAAATTCTTAGAAGACAGATTGACCCCCAGGTATTTCACTTTTTTAACAATGTTTAGTTCTGTTTCCTTCTGAAACCCCTCTGTTTCAATAACCGTCAAATTTTTCCCTAACACCTTAGTTTTTTGTTTGTTCAACTTAAAACCCGCCACCCGACCAAATTTCTGAATCAATTCCAAAACTCTTTTTGTACTAGGTTCTGGCTCCTGTAGTGTTAAAACCAAGTCATCTGCAAATGCTTTCAGTTTATATTGTTTCGCTCCGACCCGTATTCCTTGTACCTGCCGATCCTCCCTTATCATATTCAGCAAAACCTCCAGGACCGAAATAAACAACAGAGGGGATAGGGGGCACCCCTGGCGTGTTCCTTTTTCAATATGAAGTTCTTCTGTCACCACATTGTTCACTATCAACTTAGCTTTTTGTTCTGAATAGATTGCCTCTATTCCATTCTCAAACCCCCTTCCCACTCCCATCCCTTCCAAATTTTTCTTCATAAATTTCCAAGAAATGTTGTCAAAGGCCTTCTCCGCATCAATAAAAATTAACACTGCTTTGGTGTTAATATTTGTTTGTAAAAGTTCCAAAATATCGATAATGTTCCTGGTGTTGTCAAACAAATGTCTACCTGGGAGAAAGCCTGCTTGGTCCTTATGAATTACTTCATTTAATACTTTTTTAAATCTATTAGCTAAAACATCCGCAAATATTTTGTAATCCACGTTTAGGAGTGAGATGGGTCGGTAGTTCTTAAGTTGAGTCTTTTCAGTTTCCACTTTAGGTATCAGTGTGATGAATGCTTCTTTCCACGTATCTGGTGCCCTCCCTCCCCCCATAATCTGGTTACAAACCTCCATTAATGGTTGTGTCAAGTGGTCTTTTAAGGTCTTATAGTATTTGGAGGTAAGTCCATCGGGACCTGGAGATTTGCCTAGCTGCATATTCTGAATGGCATCCTCAATTTCCTGTTGTGTTATTTTACAGTTCAAGATTGATCTCTTTTCTTGTGATAATTCTGGAAGGCCGTTTTCTTTCAAAAATTGTTCTATCTCAGTCACATCCTCGGATCCTTGTGTATACAGTTTTTTAAAATATTTCTGGAAACACTTTCTAATTTCTCCCGGTTTCTGAATGTTCTTTCCTTCAACTTCTAGATTGGTAACATAATTTAATTTTTGTCTCTTTTTCAACTGCCAAGCTAGCAGTTTCCCACATTTATTCGCCGACTCGAAAGATCTTTGTTTCATTTGTTTAATCTTCCATTCCACTTCTTGATTAATCAATTTCGCATATTGTGACTGGTGGAATTTAATTTCTCTTAAAGTCTCCTTTGATTTTGGGTTTAATCTTAATTTTTTCTCACCATCTCTTATCTTCTCCAATATCTTATCCTTTTTACCATTCCAGAACTTTTTCTTGATCGTATTCTGTTGTATCAGGAACCCTCTCATAACAGCTTTACTCGCGTCCCAGATTATTCTTTTTTCCACCGAGGTATTCAAATTAATTTCAAAGTAGTCCTTTAAAGCTTTTTGGGCCTTCTTTACAATCTCTTGATCTCTTAACAGGTTGTCATTCATTTTCCATCTGAAGGAATCGGCAGTAGTAAGTCTCATTTCCATTTTCAAAGCGTTATGGTCGGAGCATGTCTTTGGGCAGATTTCTATTTTTATAGTCTTAGGTGCCAGCCCTCTAGTTGTCCAAATTTGGTCGATTCTTGTCCATGACAGATGGGCCTCAGAAAAGAAAGTTCCTTCTTTACCAAGGGGGTTTCTCGTCCTCCATAAATCAATTAAATCCATATTGTCAGTTAATTCAAAAAAGGTTTTTGGTAGTCTTCCATCTTTGGTCAAATTCTGGTTCTGTGACTTATCCATAAAAGTAGAGACAACCCCATTCATATCTCCCATCATAATGATGTTAGAATAGTCCAGATAGTCCAGTAATGTCTCATGCAGCTTCTTGTAAAATTCTGATTTCCCCTCATTTGGTGCATAAATTCCTAATATCAAAATTTTCTCTCCTTGGGTCGATATTTCAATAGCCAGGATTCTTCCTTGTTCATCTTTAAACAAGAATTTTGGTGAAAGGTTCTCCTTGGCGTAGATCACCACGCCTCTCTTTTTAACTCTGTCTGATGAAATAAATTCTTGGCCTAATCTTTTATTTATTAACACCTTCTTGTGTAACCTGGTCACATGAGTTTCTTGCAAACAAATTATGTCCAAATTCTCTTTCTTTAAAATATGGAAGATCCTTTTGCGTTTTTCTGGGGAATTCGCGCCATTAATGTTCCAACTATACAGCTGCAGAGACATCCTGTGTCGATCTGTTGTTACTCTTTATTGGGTGTCTTCTTTTTTGTCCGAGTCCGAAGGTGGTGGCTCTTTCCCAGACTCTGGTGGCGGCCAAATAGCTGCTGCTCCTTTCTGCAAGTCTTCTCCGTTGTCGTGTAGGAACTTCTGGCTGTCCTCTTTCGTTTTGATTTTTATCTTCTTTCCCTTGTATTTGAATGAAAGGCCTTGTGGAAACTCCCACCTGTATGGTATTCCGTTACCTCTCAAAAGTCCAGCTAGGTCAGTATAGTTAGATCTGAGATCCAGTAGTTGCTTAGGGATGTCCTTGTAGATTTGTGCTCTTCTGTCCTGTATCACAAGTGCTTTGTTAAAATGTAGGTCAAGTAGCTTGTCTCTCTCCTGTTTAGTCCTTAGGATAATCAAACAGTCTCTAGGCCTGTCTTTTCCAACGGCTCTTCCCAATCTAAATGCAGTTGTTATTTTAAAATCTGTGTCTTCATTAATACCCCAGAATTTAGAGAATTCTGCTGTTAGAAAACCTATCAAGTCCTCTTTCTCAATCTCTGGGATAGAGCGTAATCTCAGGTTATTTTCCTTGTTTCGCAGTTCCACCAAAGACAGGTAGGCCTGCTGGTCGGTAATATGTTTGTGGAGCGGTCTTACCTCTCCTTTCAGTTCCTCCACTCCTTTTGCTGCGGCCTCTGCTTTTTGGTTCGCAGCCTCCGCCAATTTTCGATTTTCAGATGTTACGTCATTTAGGTTTCCAATGTCTTGTGAATGCTTAGCCACCTGTTCTGAAAGTTTGGTAATTGAGGATGTGGCTAAATCAATTTTTGCAGTTTGGTCATCCACTTTTTTGTTCAAAATTGCAAATTGTTGTAACATTTCCTCTAACAAAGTGTTAGACCCTCCAGATGCCATATCCTCACCTGTTAATTGTTCAGCTTCTTCAGCTAGAGTTGTTGGCGAGGGTGCAGTCTGCAAGACGGCAGGGACTGAAGATCTGCGTCCCTGAGAAAATAGGGTTGTTTGTGTCAGTTTGCCTTTCCCTGCCTTCGACGCAGCTCTTGTTTTTACTCTGTCGCTCATTCCCCACCTGTCTTTGGATTCAAGGTCAGGCTGTCAAAAATTTCATGGGAAAGGCAGGCCCTGGAGTAAACAACCAAACCACAGAGAGACAAAACAAAGTTGGTTCTCAGGAAATTGTAAGTCCCAAACTCCACTAGAGGGAGTAATGTTGCAGTTCAGGGAGGAAGAAGCAAAATTTCAGTCGCCATTAAAGTTCCTGCAATTAAGTAAATTCACAATAGTCTTTGGAGAAGACCTTTTCCCTCAAGCAGAGCTCTCACAATGTTACCACAAGTCTCTTAAAAGGTGCAAAGTACAGTTGTTAAATTGTATCCAACAGTGATGCCTCTAAGTATCCATTTCAGATTTGTAAGTGTATCTGCAAAACAGCCTTTTGTCCCGCTGCAAGTCCGGGGCTTGGGTTTTTAAAGTCTTTAAAATTTTTTAGTAAGTTTAGCAGAGGAGAAAATCCCCATAAAGAAAGATAGAGCCAGTCCCAAAGAAATAAAAATAACTTGCCTTTCAGTTTCCAGCTTCTCTAAGCGTATGATTTCTCTCGTTTTAAAGCCCTTCTGTGCTGCTTCCAGCCTGTCAAATCCTTTGCCTTTGATCACTAAGCACCATCGGGAGACGGACTTCCTTTTTCTCGTCTCCCGCTTTCAGCCAAATTCATAAATTTTGTAATCCAATCTCAGGTGAATCTTACTCACGAGTAGTTGGTTTGTAATCCAATGTAAAAGGAAGAAAGGTCGGCGCTCATCCGTAACAGCCGCGCGGCTTCACTCCCGCAGAAAGAGCGATGAAACCACAGCACCGCTTCCCCTCCGCGCTTCCGGAGCCCCTTACGGGGTCCCTTCTTCGTTTTGGGGGTCGCTCTAGGTGCCCGCCGGATCCCACGGCCACGAGCTCACTCTGCTCGTGGTTTTTCTTAGTGGGTCGTCGCTTTGCCGCAGCGAACGACCCTTTTCTGCGGAGCCCCTCTTCGCAGCGCAAAGAGGACCGCCATTACTTGTTTCGCGCCGCCTCCTTGTCGAGGGTTGATTTCATGTCCTATGATAAAAAGCCTTCTGTTTCCACCGCCAAACCTTTCAGGGGAGAATTTGCAACAGTTTAGCACGATCTTTGAGTGAATTAGATAATTTCAGATTTTTGCTGAAGTTGGGACCCCGGGGCTTAGAAAATTTTTTTTTTCACAGGTTAAGTTGTCGAGGGTTGATTTCTTGGCCTATGATAAAAAGCCGTCTGTTTCCACCGCCAAACCTTTCAGGGGAGAATTTACAACAGTTTAGCACCATTTTTGAGTGAATTGGAGAATTTCAGATTTTTGCTGAAGTTGTGACCCCGGGGCTTAGAAAAATTTTTTTTCACAGGTTAAGTTGTCGAGGGCTGATTTCATGTCGTCTGATAAAAAGCCTTCTGTTTCCACCGCCAAACCTTTCAGGGGAGTATTTGCAACACGTTGGCACCTTCTTTGAGTGAATTGGAGAATTTCAGATTTTTGCTGAAGTTGTGACCCAGGGGGTTAGAAATTTTTTTTTCACAGGTTAAGTTGTCGAGGGCTGATTTCATGTTCTATGATAAAAAACCTTCTCTTTCTACCGCCAAACCTTTCAGGGGAGTATTTGCAAAAGTTTGGCACCATCTTTGAGTGAATTGGAGAATTTAGAAAAATTTAGAAAAAAATTTTCCTACAGGTTAAGTTGTCGAGGGCTGATTTCATGTCCTATGATAAAAAGCCTTCTGTTTCCACCGCCAAACCTTTCAGGGGTGAATTTACAACAGTTTACCACCATTTTTGAGTGAATTGGAGAATTTCAGATTTTTGCTGAAGTTGTGACCCCGGGGCTTAGAATTTTTTTTTCCCCCAGGTTAAGTTGTTGAGGGCCGATTTCATGTCCTATGATAAAAAGCCTTCTGTTTCCACCGCCAAACCTTTCAGGGGAGAATTTACAACAGTTTAGCACCATTTTTGAGTGAATTGGAGAATTTCAGATTTTTGCTGAAATTGTGACCCGGGGGCTTAGAATTTTTTTTCCCCACAGGTTAAGTTGTCGAGGGCTGATTTCATGTCCTATGATAAAAAGCCTTCTGTTTCCACCGCCAAACCTTTCAGGGGAGAATTTGCAACAGTTTAGCACCATCTTTGAGTGAATTAGATAATTTCAGATTTTTGCTGAAGTTGAGACCCCGGGGCTTAGAAATTTTTTTTTTTCACAGGTTAAGTTGTCGAGGGTTGATTTCTTGGCCTATGATAAAAAGCCGTCTGTTTCCACTGCCAAACCTTTCAGGGGAGAATTTACAACAGTTTAGCACCATTTTTGAGTGAATTGGAGAATTTCAGATTTTTGCTGAAGTTGTGACCCCGGGGCTTAGAAATTTTTTTTTCACAGGTTAAGTTGTCGAGGGCTGATTTCATGTCCTATGATAAAAAGCCTTCTGTTTCCACCGCCAAACCTTTCAGGGGAGAATTTGCAACAATTTAGCACCATTTTTGAGTGAATTGGAGAATTTCAGATTTTTGCTGAAGTTGTGACCCCGGGGCTTAGAAATTTTTTTTTTCACAGGTTAAGTTGTCGAGGGCTGATTTCATGTCCTATGATAAAAAGCCTTCTGTTTCCACCGCCAAACCTTTCAGGGGAGAATTTACAACAGTTTAGCACCACTTTTGAGTGAATTGGAGAATTTCAGATTTTTGCTGAAATTGTGACCCCGGGGCTTAGAAATTTTTTTTTTCACAGGTTAAGTTGTTGAGGGCTGATTTCATGTCCTATGATAAAAAGCCTTCTGTTTCCACCGCCAAACCTTTCAGGGGAGAATTTACAACAGTTTACCACCATTTTTGAGTGAATTGGAGAATTTCAGATTTTTGCTGAAGTTGTGACCCCGGGGCTTAGAATTTTTTTTCCCCCCAGGTTAAGTTGTTGAGGGCCGATTTCATGTCCTATGATAAAAAGCCTTCTGTTTCCACCGCCAAACCTTTCAGGGGAGAATTTACAACAGTTTAGCACCATTTTTGAGTGAATTGGAGAATTTCAGATTTTTGCTGAAATTGTGACCCGGGGGCTTAGAATTTTTTTCCCCCACAGGTTAAGTTGTCGAGGGCTGATTTCATGTCCTATGATAAAAAGCCTTCTGTTTCCACCGCCAAACCTTTCAGGGGAGAATTTGCAACAGTTTAGCACCATCTTTGAGTGAATTAGATAATTTCAGATTTTTGCTGAAGTTGAGACCCCGGGGCTTAGAAATTTTTTTTTTTCACAGGTTAAGTTGTCGAGGGTTGATTTCTTGGCCTATGATAAAAAGCCGTCTGTTTCCACCGCCAAACCTTTCAGGGGAGAATTTACAACAGTTTAGCACCATTTTTGAGTGAATTGGAGAATTTCAGATTTTTGCTGAAGTTGTGACCCCGGGGCTTAGAAATTTTTTTTTCACAGGTTAAGTTGTCGAGGGCTGATTTCATGTCCTATGATAAAAAGCCTTCTGTTTCCACCGCCAAACCTTTCAGGGGAGAATTTGCAACAATTTAGCACCATTTTTGAGTGAATTGGAGAATTTCAGATTTTTGCTGAAGTTGTGACCCCGGGGCTTAGAAATTTTTTTTTTCACAGGTTAAGTTGTCGAGGGCTGATTTCATGTCCTATGATAAAAAGCCTTCTGTTTCCACCGCCAAACCTTTCAGGGGAGAATTTACAACAGTTTAGCACCACTTTTGAGTGAATTGGAGAATTTCAGATTTTTGCTGAAATTGTGACCCCGGGGCTTAGAATTTTTTTTTTTCACAGGTTAAGTTGTCGAGGGCTGATTTCATGTCCTATGATAAAAAGCCTTCTGTTTCCACCGCCAAACCTTTCAGGGGAGAATTTAAAACAGTTTAGCACCATTTTTGAGTGAATTGGAGAATTTCAGATTTTTGCTGAAATTGTGACCCCGGGGCTTAGAAATTTTTCTTTTCACAGGTTAAGTTGTCGAGGGTTGATTTCATGTCCTATGATAAAAAGCCTTCTGTTTCCACCGCCAAACCTTTCAGGGGAGAATTTGCAACAGTTTAGCACCATCTTTGAGTGAATTAGATAATTTCAGATTTTTGCTGAAGTTGGGACCCCGGGGCTTAGAAAATTTTTTTTTTCACAGGTTAAGTTGTCGAGGGCTGATTTCATGTCGTCTGATAAAAAGCCTTCTGTTTCCACCGCCAAACCTTTCAGGGGAGTATTTGCAACACGTTGGCACCTTCTTTGAGTGAATTGGAGAATTTCAGATTTTTGCTGAAGTTGTGACCCAGGGGGTTAGAATTTTTTTTTTCACAGGTTAAGTTGTCGAGGGCTGATTTCATGTTCTAAGATAGAAAGCCTTCTCTTTCCACCGCCAAACCTTTCAGGGGAGTATTTGCAAATGTTTGGCACCATCTTTGAGTGAATTGGAGAATTTCAGATTTTTGCTGAAGTTGTGACCCCGGGGCTTAGAAAAATTTTTTCCCACAGGTTAAGTTGTCGAGGGCTGATTTCATGTCCTATGATAAAAAGCCTTCTGTTTCCACCGCCAAACCTTTCAGGGGAGAATTTGCAACAGTTTAGCACCATTTTTGAGTGAATTGGAGCATTTCAGATTTTTGCTGAAGTTGTGACCCCGGGGCTTAGAATTTTTTTTTTCCACACGTTAAGTTGTCGAGGGCCGATTTCATGTCCTATGATAAAAAGCCTTCTGTTTCCACCGCCAAACCTTTCAGGGGTGAATTTACAACAGTTTAGCACCATTTTTGAGTGAATTGGAGAATTTGAGATTTTTTCTGAAATTGTGACCCCGGGGCTTAGAAATTTTTTTTTCACAGGTTAAGTTGTCGAGGGCCGATTTCATGTCCTATGATAAAAAGCCTTCTGTTTCCACCGCCAAACCTTTCATGGGTGAATTTACAAAAGTTTAGCACCATTTTTGAGTGAATTGGAGAATTTCAGATTTTTCCTGAAATTGTGACCCGGGGGCTTAGAATTTTTTTCCCCCACAGGTTAAGTTGTCGAGGGCTGATTTCATGTCCTATGATAAAAAGCCTTCTGTTTCCACCGCCAAACCTTTCAGGGGAGAATTTGCAACAGTTTAGCACCATCTTTGAGTGAATTGGAGAATTTCAGATTTTTGCTGAAGTTGAGACCCCGGGGCTTAGAAAATTTTTTTTTTCACAGGTTAAGTTGTCGAGGGTTGATTTCTTGGCCTATGATAAAAAGCAGTCTGTTTCCACCGCCAAACCTTTCAGGGGAGAATTTACAACAGTTTAGCACCATTTTTGAGTGAATTGGAGAATTTCAGATTTTTGCTGAAGTTGTGACCCCGGGGCTTAGAAAATTTTTTTTTCACAGGTTAAGTTGTCGAGGGCTGATTTCATGTCCTCTGATAAAAAGCCTTCTTTTTCCACCGCCAAACCTTTCAGGGGAGTATTTGCAACACGTTGGCACCATCTTTGAGTGAATTGGAGAATTTCAGATTTTTGCTGAAATTGTGACCCCGGGGCTTAGAAATTTTTTTTTTCACAGGTTAAGTTGTCGAGGGCTGATTTCATGTTCTATGATAAAAAGTCTTCTCTTTCCACCGCCAAACCTTTCAGGGGAGTATTTGCAAAAGTTTCGCACCATCTTTGAGTGAATTGGAGAATTTCAGATTTTTGCTGAAGTTGTGAGCCCGGGGCTTAGAAATTTTTTTTTCCCACAGGTTAAGTTGTCGAGGGCTGATTTCATGTCCTATGATAAAAAGCCTTCTGTTTCCACCGCCAAACCTTTCAGGGGAGAATTTACAACAGGTTAGCACCATTTTTGAGTGAATTGGAGAATTTCAGATTTTTGCTGAAATTGTGTCCCCGGGGCTTAGAAATTTTTTTTTTCACAGGTTAAGTTGTCGAGGGCTGATTTCATGTCCTATGATAAAAAGCCTTCTGTTTCCACCGCCAAACCTTTCAGGGGAGAATTTACAACAGTTTAGCACCATTTTTGAGTGAATTGGAGAATTTCAGATTTTTGCTGAAATTGTGACCCCGGGGCTTAGAAATTTTTCTTTTCACAGGTTAAGTTGTCGAGGGCTGATTTCATGTTCTAAGATAAAAAGCCTTCTCTTTCCACCGCCAAACCTTTCAGGGGAGTATTTGCAAATGTTTGGCACCATCTTTGAGTGAATTGGAGAATTTCAGATTTTTGCTGAAGTTGTGACCCCGGGGCTTAGAAAAATTTTTTCCCACAGGTTAAGTTGTCGAGGGCTGATTTCATGTCCTATGATAAAAAGCCTTCTGTTTCCACCGCCAAACCTTTCTGGGAAGAATTTGCAACACGTTGGCACCATCTTTGAGTGAATTGGAGAATTTCAGATTTTTGCTGAAGTTGTGACCCCGGGGCTTAGAAATTTTTTTTTTCACAGGTTAAGTTGTCGAGGGCTGATTTCATGTCCTATGATAAAAAGCCTTCTGTTTCCACCGCCAAACCTTTCAGGGGAGAATTTACAACAGTTTAGCACCATTTTTGAGTGAATTGGAGAATTTCAGATTTTTGCTGAAATTGTGACCCCGGGGCTTAGAAATTTTTTTTTTCACAGGTTAAGTTGTCGAGGGCTGATTTCATGTCCTATGATAAAAAGCCTTCTGTTTCCACCGCCAAACCTTTCAGGGGAGAATTTACAACAGTTTAGCACCATTTTTGAGTGAATTGGAGAATTTCAGATTTTTGCTGAAATTGTGACCCCGGGGCTTAGAAATTTTTCTTTTCACAGGTTAAGTTGTCGAGGGCTGATTTCATGTTCTAAGATAAAAAGCCTTCTCTTTCCACCGCCAAACCTTTCAGGGGAGTATTTGCAAATGTTTGGCACCATCTTTGAGTGAATTGGAGAATTTCAGATTTTTGCTGAAGTTGTGACCCCGGGGCTTAGAAAAAATTTTTCCCACAGGTTAAGTTGTCGAGGGCTGATTTCATGTCCTATGATAAAAAGCCTTCTGTTTCCACCGCCAAACCTTTCTGGGAAGAATTTGCAACACGTTGGCACCATCTTTGAGTGAATTGGAGAATTTCAGATTTTTGCTGAAGTTGTGACCCCGGGGCTTAGAAATTTTTTTTTTCACAGGTTAAGTTTTTGAGGGCTGATTTCATGTCCTATGATAAAAAGCCGTCTGTTTCCACCCCCAAACCTTTCCGGGAAGAATTTGCAACAGTTTAGCACCATTTTTGAGTGAATTGGAGAATTTCAGATTTTTGCTGAAAATGTGACCCCGGGGCTTAGAAATTTTTCCCCCCACAGGTTAAGTTTTTGAGGGCTGATTTCATGTCCTATGATAAAAAGCCTTCTGTTTCCACCGCCAAACCTTTCAGGGGAGTATTTGCAAAACTTTGGCACCATCTTTGAGTGAATTGGAGAATTTCAGGTTTTTGGTGAAGTTGTGACCCCGGGGCTTAGAAAATTTTTTTTTCACAGGTTAAGTTGTCGAGGGCTGATTTCATGTCGTCTGATAAAAAGCCTTCTCTTTCCACCGCCAAACGTTTCAGGGGAGTATTTGCAACACGTTGGCACCATCTTCGAGTGAATTGGAGAATTTCAGATTTTTGCTGAAGTTGTAACCCCGGGGCTTAGAAAAAATTTTTTTCACACGTTACGTCTTCGAAGGCTGATTTCATGTCCTATGATAAAAAGCCTTCTGTTTCCACCGCCAAACCTTTCAGGGGAGTATTTGCAAAACGTTGGCACCATCTTTGAGTGAATTGGAGAATTTCAGATTTTTGCTGAAGTTGTGACCCCGGGGCTTAGAAATTTTTTTTTCACAGGTTAACTTGTCGAGGGCTGATTTCATGTCCTATGATAAAAAGCCTTCTGTTTCCACCGCCAAACCTTTCAGGGGAGAATTTGCAACAATTTAGCACCATTTTTGAGTGAATTGGAGAATTTCAGATTTTTGCTGAAGTTGTGACCCCGGGGCTTAGAATTTTTTTTTTTCACAGGTTAAGTTGTCGAGGGCTGATTTCATGTCCTATGATAAAAAGCCTTCTGTTTCCACCGCCAAACCTTTCAGGGGAGAATTTACAACAGTTTAGCACCACTTTTGAGTGAATTGGAGAATTTCAGATTTTTGCTGAAATTGTGACCCCGGGGCTTAGAATTTTTTTTTTTCACAGGTTAAGTTGTCGAGGGCTGATTTCATGTCCTATGATAAAAAGCCTTCTGTTTCCACCGCCAAACCTTTCAGGGGAGAATTTACAACAGTTTAGCACCATTTTTGAGTGAATTGGAGAATTTCAGATTTTTGCTGAAGTTGTGACCCCGGGGCTTAGAAAATTTTTTTTTCACAGGTTAAGTTGTCGAGGGCTGATTTCATGTCGTCTGATAAAAAGCCTTCTGTTTCCACCGCCAAACCTTTCAGGGGAGTATTTGCAACACGTTGGCACCTTCTTTGAGTGAATTGGAGAATTTCAGATTTTTGCTGAAGTTGTGACCCAGGGGGTTAGAAATTTTTTTTTCACAGGTTAAGTTGTCGAGGGCTGATTTCATGTTCTAAGATAGAAAGCCTTCTCTTTCCACCGCCAAACCTTTCAGGGGAGTATTTACAACAGTTTAGCACCATTTTTGAGTGAATTGGAGAATTTCAGATTTTTGCTGAAGTTGTGACCCCGGGGCTTAGAAATTTTTTTTTCACAGGTTAAGTTGTCGAGGGCTGATTTCATGTCCTATGATAAAAAGCCTTCTGTTTCCACCGCCAAACCTTTCAGGGGAGAATTTACAACAGTTTAGCACCATTTTTGAGTGAATTGGAGAATTTCAGATTTTTGCTGAAATTGTGACCCCGGGGCTTAGAAATTTTTCTTTTCACAGGTTAAGTTGTTGAGGGTTGATTTCATGTCCTATGATAAAAAGCCTTCTGTTTCCACCGCCAAACCTTTCAGGGGAGAATTTGCAACAGTTTAGCACCATCTTTGAGTGAATTAGATAATTTCAGATTTTTGCTGAAGTTGGGACCCCGGGGCTTAGAAATTTTTTTTTTTCACAGGTTAAGTTGTCAAGGGTTGATTTCTTGGCCTATGATAAAAAGCCGTCTGTTTCCACCGCCAAACCTTTCAGGGGAGAATTTACAACAGTTTAGCACCATTTTTGAGTGAATTGGAGAATTTCAGATTTTTGCTGAAGTTGTGACCCCGGGGCTTAGAAATTTTTTTTTCCACAGGTTAAGTTGTCGAGGGCTGATTTCATGTCGTCTGATAAAAAGCCTTCTGTTTCCACCGCCAAACCTTTCAGGGGAGTATTTGCAACACGTTGGCACCTTCTTTGAGTGAATTGGAGAATTTCAGATTTTTGCTGAAGTTGTGACCCAGGGGGTTAGAAATTTTTTTTTCACAGGTTAAGTTGTCGAGGGCTGATTTCATGTCCTATGATAAAAAGCCTTCTGTTTCCACCGCCAAACCTTTCTGGGAAGAATTTGCAACACGTTGGCACCATCTTTGAGTGAATTGGAGAATTTCCGATTTTTGCTGAAGTTGTGACCCCGGGGCTTAGAAATTTTTTTTTTCACAGGTTAAGTTGTCGAGGGCTGATTTCATGTTCTATGATAAAAAGTCTTCTCTTTCCACCGCCAAACCTTTCAGGGGAGTATTTGCAAAAGTTTCGCACCATCTTTGAGTGAATTGGAGAATTTCAGATTTTTGCTGAAGTTGTGAGCCCGGGGCTTAGAAATTTTTTTTTTCCACAGGTTAAGTTGTCGAGGGCTGATTTCATGTCCTATGATAAAAAGTCTTCTCTTTCCACCGCCAAACCTTTCAGGGGAGTATTTGCAAAAGTTTCGCACCATCTTTGAGTGAATTGGAGAATTTCAGATTTTTGCTGAAGTTGTGAGCCCGGGGCTTAGAAATTTTTTTTTCCCACAGGTTAAGTTGTCGAGGGCTGATTTCATGTCCTATGATAAAAAGCCTTCTGTTTCCACCGCCAAACCTTTCAGGGGAGAATTTACAACAGGTTAGCACCATTTTTGAGTGAATTGGAGAATTTCAGATTTTTGCTGAAATTGTGTCCCCGGGGCTTAGAAATTTTTTTTTTCACAGGTTAAGTTGTCGAGGGCTGATTTCATGTCCTATGATAAAAAGCCTTCTGTTTCCACCGCCAAACCTTTCAGGGGAGAATTTACAACAGTTTAGCACCATTTTTGAGTGAATTGGAGAATTTCAGATTTTTGCTGAAATTGTGACCCCGGGGCTTAGAAATTTTTCTTTTCACAGGTTAAGTTGTCGAGGGCTGATTTCATGTTCTAAGATAAAAAGCCTTCTCTTTCCACCGCCAAACCTTTCAGGGGAGTATTTGCAAATGTTTGGCACCATCTTTGAGTGAATTGGAGAATTTCAGATTTTTGCTGAAGTTGTGACCCCGGGGCTTAGAAAAATTTTTTCCCACAGGTTAAGTTGTCGAGGGCTGATTTCATGTCCTATGATAAAAAGCCTTCTGTTTCCACCGCCAAACCTTTCTGGGAAGAATTTGCAACACGTTGGCACCATCTTTGAGTGAATTGGAGAATTTCAGATTTTTGCTGAAGTTGTGACCCCGGGGCTTAGAAATTTTTTTTTTCACAGGTTAAGTTGTCGAGGGCTGATTTCATGTCCTATGATAAAAAGCCTTCTGTTTCCACCGCCAAACCTTTCAGGGGAGAATTTACAACAGTTTAGCACCATTTTTGAGTGAATTGGAGAATTTCAGATTTTTGCTGAAATTGTGACCCCGGGGCTTAGAAATTTTTTTTTTCACAGGTTAAGTTGTCGAGGGCTGATTTCATGTCCTATGATAAAAAGCCTTCTGTTTCCACCGCCAAACCTTTCAGGGGAGAATTTACAACAGTTTAGCACCATTTTTGAGTGAATTGGAGAATTTCAGATTTTTGCTGAAATTGTGACCCCGGGGCTTAGAAATTTTTCTTTTCACAGGTTAAGTTGTCGAGGGCTGATTTCATGTTCTAAGATAAAAAGCCTTCTCTTTCCACCGCCAAACCTTTCAGGGGAGTATTTGCAAATGTTTGGCACCATCTTTGAGTGAATTGGAGAATTTCAGATTTTTGCTGAAGTTGTGACCCCGGGGCTTAGAAAAAATTTTTCCCACAGGTTAAGTTGTCGAGGGCTGATTTCATGTCCTATGATAAAAAGCCTTCTGTTTCCACCGCCAAACCTTTCTGGGAAGAATTTGCAACACGTTGGCACCATCTTTGAGTGAATTGGAGAATTTCAGATTTTTGCTGAAGTTGTGACCCCGGGGCTTAGAAATTTTTTTTTTCACAGGTTAAGTTTTTGAGGGCTGATTTCATGTCCTATGATAAAAAGCCGTCTGTTTCCACCCCCAAACCTTTCCGGGAAGAATTTGCAACAGTTTAGCACCATTTTTGAGTGAATTGGAGAATTTCAGATTTTTGCTGAAAATGTGACCCCGGGGCTTAGAAATTTTTCCCCCCACAGGTTAAGTTTTTGAGGGCTGATTTCATGTCCTATGATAAAAAGCCTTCTGTTTCCACCGCCAAACCTTTCAGGGGAGTATTTGCAAAACTTTGGCACCATCTTTGAGTGAATTGGAGAATTTCAGGTTTTTGGTGAAGTTGTGACCCCGGGGCTTAGAAAATTTTTTTTTCACAGGTTAAGTTGTCGAGGGCTGATTTCATGTCGTCTGATAAAAAGCCTTCTCTTTCCACCGCCAAACGTTTCAGGGGAGTATTTGCAACACGTTGGCACCATCTTCGAGTGAATTGGAGAATTTCAGATTTTTGCTGAAGTTGTAACCCCGGGGCTTAGAAAAAATTTTTTTCACACGTTACGTCTTCGAAGGCTGATTTCATGTCCTATGATAAAAAGCCTTCTGTTTCCACCGCCAAACCTTTCAGGGGAGTATTTGCAAAACGTTGGCACCATCTTTGAGTGAATTGGAGAATTTCAGATTTTTGCTGAAGTTGTGACCCCGGGGCTTAGAAATTTTTTTTTCACAGGTTAACTTGTCGAGGGCTGATTTCATGTCCTATGATAAAAAGCCTTCTGTTTCCACCGCCAAACCTTTCAGGGGAGAATTTGCAACAATTTAGCACCATTTTTGAGTGAATTGGAGAATTTCAGATTTTTGCTGAAGTTGTGACCCCGGGGCTTAGAATTTTTTTTTTTCACAGGTTAAGTTGTCGAGGGCTGATTTCATGTCCTATGATAAAAAGCCTTCTGTTTCCACCGCCAAACCTTTCAGGGGAGAATTTACAACAGTTTAGCACCACTTTTGAGTGAATTGGAGAATTTCAGATTTTTGCTGAAATTGTGACCCCGGGGCTTAGAATTTTTTTTTTTCACAGGTTAAGTTGTCGAGGGCTGATTTCATGTCCTATGATAAAAAGCCTTCTGTTTCCACCGCCAAACCTTTCAGGGGAGAATTTACAACAGTTTAGCACCATTTTTGAGTGAATTGGAGAATTTCAGATTTTTGCTGAAGTTGTGACCCCGGGGCTTAGAAAATTTTTTTTTCACAGGTTAAGTTGTCGAGGGCTGATTTCATGTCGTCTGATAAAAAGCCTTCTGTTTCCACCGCCAAACCTTTCAGGGGAGTATTTGCAACACGTTGGCACCTTCTTTGAGTGAATTGGAGAATTTCAGATTTTTGCTGAAGTTGTGACCCAGGGGGTTAGAAATTTTTTTTTCACAGGTTAAGTTGTCGAGGGCTGATTTCATGTTCTAAGATAGAAAGCCTTCTCTTTCCACCGCCAAACCTTTCAGGGGAGTATTTACAACAGTTTAGCACCATTTTTGAGTGAATTGGAGAATTTCAGATTTTTGCTGAAGTTGTGACCCCGGGGCTTAGAAATTTTTTTTTCACAGGTTAAGTTGTCGAGGGCTGATTTCATGTCCTATGATAAAAAGCCTTCTGTTTCCACCGCCAAACCTTTCAGGGGAGAATTTACAACAGTTTAGCACCATTTTTGAGTGAATTGGAGAATTTCAGATTTTTGCTGAAATTGTGACCCCGGGGCTTAGAAATTTTTCTTTTCACAGGTTAAGTTGTTGAGGGTTGATTTCATGTCCTATGATAAAAAGCCTTCTGTTTCCACCGCCAAACCTTTCAGGGGAGAATTTGCAACAGTTTAGCACCATCTTTGAGTGAATTAGATAATTTCAGATTTTTGCTGAAGTTGGGACCCCGGGGCTTAGAAATTTTTTTTTTTCACAGGTTAAGTTGTCAAGGGTTGATTTCTTGGCCTATGATAAAAAGCCGTCTGTTTCCACCGCCAAACCTTTCAGGGGAGAATTTACAACAGTTTAGCACCATTTTTGAGTGAATTGGAGAATTTCAGATTTTTGCTGAAGTTGTGACCCCGGGGCTTAGAAATTTTTTTTTCCACAGGTTAAGTTGTCGAGGGCTGATTTCATGTCGTCTGATAAAAAGCCTTCTGTTTCCACCGCCAAACCTTTCAGGGGAGTATTTGCAACACGTTGGCACCTTCTTTGAGTGAATTGGAGAATTTCAGATTTTTGCTGAAGTTGTGACCCAGGGGGTTAGAAATTTTTTTTTCACAGGTTAAGTTGTCGAGGGCTGATTTCATGTCCTATGATAAAAAGCCTTCTGTTTCCACCGCCAAACCTTTCTGGGAAGAATTTGCAACACGTTGGCACCATCTTTGAGTGAATTGGAGAATTTCAGATTTTTGCTGAAGTTGTGACCCCGGGGCTTAGAAATTTTTTTTTTCACAGGTTAAGTTGTCGAGGGCTGATTTCATGTTCTATGATAAAAAGTCTTCTCTTTCCACCGCCAAACCTTTCAGGGGAGTATTTGCAAAAGTTTCGCACCATCTTTGAGTGAATTGGAGAATTTCAGATTTTTGCTGAAGTTGTGAGCCCGGGGCTTAGAAATTTTTTTTTTCCACAGGTTAAGTTGTCGAGGGCTGATTTCATGTCCTATGATAAAAAGCCTTCTGTTTCCACCGCCAAACCTTTCAGGGGAGAATTTACAACAGTTTAGCACCATTTTTGAGTGAATTGGAGAATTTCAGATTTTTGCTGAAATTGTGACCCCGGGGCTTAGAAATTTTTTTTTTCACAGGTTAAGTTGTCGAGGGCTGATTTCATGTCCTATGATAAAAAGCCTTCTGTTTCCACCACCAAACCTTTCAGGGGAGAATTTACAACAGTTTAGCACCATTTTTGAGTGAATTGGAGAATTTCAGATTTTTGCTGAAATTGTGACCCCGGGGCTTAGAAATTTTTCTTTTCACAGGTTAAGTTGTCGAGGGCTGATTTCATGTTCTAAGATAAAAAGCCTTCTCTTTCCACCGCCAAACCTTTCAGGGGAGTATTTGCAAATGTTTGGCACCATCTTTGAGTGAATTGGAGAATTTCAGATTTTTGCTGAAGTTGTGACCCCGGGGCTTAGAAAAATTTTTTCCCACAGGTTAAGTTGTCGAGGGCTGATTTCATGTCCTATGATAAAAAGCCTTCTGTTTCCACCGCCAAACCTTTCTGGGAAGAATTTGCAACACGTTGGCACCATCTTTGAGTGAATTGGAGAATTTCAGATTTTTGCTGAAGTTGTGACCCCGGGGCTTAGAAATTTTTTTTTTTCACAGGTTAAGTTTTTGAGGGCTGATTTCATGTCCTATGATAAAAAGCCGTCTGTTTCCACCCCCAAACCTTTCCGGGAAGAATTTGCAACAGTTTAGCACCATTTTTGAGTGAATTGGAGAATTTCAGATTTTTGCTGAAAATGTGACCCCGGGGCTTAGAAATTTTTCCCCCCACAGGTTAAGTTTTTGAGGGCTGATTTCATGTCCTATGATAAAAAGCCTTCTGTTTCCACCGCCAAACCTTTCAGGGGAGTATTTGCAAAACTTTGGCACCATCTTTGAGTGAATTGGAGAATTTCAGGTTTTTGGTGAAGTTGTGACCCCGGGGCTTAGAAAATTTTTTTTTCACAGGTTAAGTTGTCGAGGGCTGATTTCATGTCGTCTGATAAAAAGCCTTCTCTTTCCACCGCCAAACGTTTCAGGGGAGTATTTGCAACACGTTGGCACCATCTTCGAGTGAATTGGAGAATTTCAGATTTTTGCTGAAGTTGTAACCCCGGGGCTTAGAAAAAATTTTTTTCACACGTTACGTCTTCGAAGGCTGATTTCATGTCCTATGATAAAAAGCCTTCTGTTTCCACCGCCAAACCTTTCAGGGGAGTATTTGCAAAACGTTGGCACCATCTTTGAGTGAATTGGAGAATTTCAGATTTTTGCTGAAGTTGTGACCCCGGGGCTTAGAAATTTTTTTTTCACAGGTTAACTTGTCGAGGGCTGATTTCATGTCCTATGATAAAAAGCCTTCTGTTTCCACCGCCAAACCTTTCAGGGGAGAATTTGCAACAATTTAGCACCATTTTTGAGTGAATTGGAGAATTTCAGATTTTTGCTGAAGTTGTGACCCCGGGGCTTAGAATTTTTTTTTTTCACAGGTTAAGTTGTCGAGGGCTGATTTCATGTCCTATGATAAAAAGCCTTCTGTTTCCACCGCCAAACCTTTCAGGGGAGAATTTACAACAGTTTAGCACCACATTTGAGTGAATTGGAGAATTTCAGATTTTTGCTGAAATTGTGACCCCGGGGCTTAGAATTTTTTTTTTTCACAGGTTAAGTTGTCGAGGGCTGATTTCATGTCCTATGATAAAAAGCCTTCTGTTTCCACCGCCAAACCTTTCAGGGGAGAATTTACAACAGTTTAGCACCATTTTTGAGTGAATTGGAGAATTTCAGATTTTTGCTGAAGTTGTGACCCCGGGGCTTAGAAATTTTTCTTTTCACAGGTTAAGTTGTCGAGGGCTGATTTCATGTCCTATGATAAAAAGCCTTCTGTTTCCACCGCCAAACCTTTCAGGGGAGAATTTACAACAGTTTAGCACCATTTTTGAGTGAATTGGAGAATTTCAGATTTTTGCTGAAGTTGTGACCCCGGGGCTTAGAAATTTTTCTTTTCACAGGTTAAGTTGTCGAGGGTTGATTTCATGTCCTATGATAAAAAGCCTTCTGTTTCCACCGCCAAACCTTACAGGGGAAAATTTGCAACAGTTTAGCACCATCTTTGAGTGAATTAGATAATTTCAGATTTTTGCTGAAGTTGGGACCCCGGGGCTTAGAAAATTTTTTTTTTCACAGGTTAAGTTGTCGAGGGTTGATTTCTTGGCCTATGATAAAAAGCCGTCTGTTTCCACCGCCAAACCTTTCAGGGGAGAATTTACAACAGTTTAGCACCATTTTTGAGTGAATTGGAGAATTTCAGATTTTTGCTGAAGTTGTGACCCCGGGGCTTAGAAAATTTTTTTTTCACAGGTTAAGTTGTCGAGGGCTGATTTCATGTCGTCTGATAAAAAGCCTTCTGTTTCCACCACCAAACCTTTCAGGGGAGTATTTGCAACACGTTGGCACCTTCTTTGAGTGAATTGGAGAATTTCAGATTTTTGCTGAAGTTGTGACCCAGGGGGTTAGAAATTTTTTTTTCACAGGTTAAGTTCTCGAGGGCTGATTTCATGTTCTAAGATAGAAAGCCCTCTCTTTCCACCGCCAAACCTTTCAGGGGAGTATTTGCAAATGTTTGGCACCATCTTTGAGTGAATTGGAGAATTTCAGATTTTTGCTGAAGTTGTGACCCCGGGGCTTAGAAAAATTTTTTCCCACAGGTTAAGTTGTCGAGGGTTGATTTCATGTCCTATGATAAAAAGCCTTCTGTTTCCACCGCCAAACCATTCAGGGGAGAATTTGCAACAGTTTAGCACCATTTTTGAGTGAATTGGAGAATTTCAGATTTTTGCTGAAGTTGTGACCCCGGGGCTTAGAAATTTTTTTTTCCACACGTTAAGTTGTCGAGGGCCGATTTCATGTCCTATGATAAAAAGCCTTCTGTTTCCACCGCCAAACCTTTCAGGGGAGAATTTACAACAGTTTAACACCATTTTTGAGTGAATTGGAGAATTTCAGATTTTTGCTGTAGTTGTGACCCCGGGGCTTAGAATTTTTTTTTTTCACAGGTTAAGTTGTCGAGGGCTGATTTCATGTTCTATGATAAAAAACCTTCTCTTTCCACCGCCAAACCTTTCAGGGGAGTATTTGCAAAGGTTTGGCACCATCTTTGAGTGAACTGGAGAATTTAGAAAAATTTAGAAAAAATTTTTCCTACAGGTTAAGTTGTCGAGGGTTGATTTCATGTCCTATGATAAAAAGCCTTCTGTTTCCACCGCCAAACCTTTCAGGGGAGTATTTGCAAAACTTTGGCACCATCTTTGAGTGAATTGGAGAATTTCAGGTTTTTGGTGAAGTTGTGACCCCGGGGCTTAGAAAATTTTTTTTTCACAGGTTAAGTTGTCGAGGGCTGATTTCATGTCGTCTGATAAAAAGCCTTCTCTTTCCACCGCCAAACGTTTCAGGGGAGTATTTGCAACACGTTGGCACCATCTTCGAGTGAATTGGAGAATTTCAGATTTTTGCTGAAGTTGTAACCCCGGGGCTTAGAAAAAATTTTTTTCACACGTTACGTCTTCGAAGGCTGATTTCATGTCCTATGATAAAAAGCCTTCTGTTTCCACCGCCAAACCTTTCAGGGGAGTATTTGCAAAACGTTGGCACCATCTTTGAGTGAATTGGAGAATTTCAGATTTTTGCTGAAGTTGTGACCCCGGGGCTTAGAAATTTTTTTTTCACAGGTTAACTTGTCGAGGGCTGATTTCATGTCCTATGATAAAAAGCCTTCTGTTTCCACCGCCAAACCTTTCAGGGGAGAATTTGCAACAATTTAGCACCATTTTTGAGTGAATTGGAGAATTTCAGATTTTTGCTGAAGTTGTGACCCCGGGGCTTAGAATTTTTTTTTTTCACAGGTTAAGTTGTCGAGGGCTGATTTCATGTCCTATGATAAAAAGCCTTCTGTTTCCACCGCCAAACCTTTCAGGGGAGAATTTACAACAGTTTAGCACCACATTTGAGTGAATTGGAGAATTTCAGATTTTTGCTGAAATTGTGACCCCGGGGCTTAGAATTTTTTTTTTTCACAGGTTAAGTTGTCGAGGGCTGATTTCATGTCCTATGATAAAAAGCCTTCTGTTTCCACCGCCAAACCTTTCAGGGGAGAATTTACAACAGTTTAGCACCATTTTTGAGTGAATTGGAGAATTTCAGATTTTTGCTGAAGTTGTGACCCCGGGGCTTAGAAATTTTTCTTTTCACAGGTTAAGTTGTCGAGGGCTGATTTCATGTCCTATGATAAAAAGCCTTCTGTTTCCACCGCCAAACCTTTCAGGGGAGAATTTACAACAGTTTAGCACCATTTTTGAGTGAATTGGAGAATTTCAGATTTTTGCTGAAGTTGTGACCCCGGGGCTTAGAAATTTTTCTTTTCACAGGTTAAGTTGTCGAGGGTTGATTTCATGTCCTATGATAAAAAGCCTTCTGTTTCCACCGCCAAACCTTACAGGGGAAAATTTGCAACAGTTTAGCACCATCTTTGAGTGAATTAGATAATTTCAGATTTTTGCTGAAGTTGGGACCCCGGGGCTTAGAAAATTTTTTTTTTCACAGGTTAAGTTGTCGAGGGTTGATTTCTTGGCCTATGATAAAAAGCCGTCTGTTTCCACCGCCAAACCTTTCAGGGGAGAATTTACAACAGTTTAGCACCATTTTTGAGTGAATTGGAGAATTTCAGATTTTTGCTGAAGTTGTGACCCCGGGGCTTAGAAAATTTTTTTTTCACAGGTTAAGTTGTCGAGGGCTGATTTCATGTCGTCTGATAAAAAGCCTTCTGTTTCCACCGCCAAACCTTTCAGGGGAGTATTTGCAACACGTTGGCACCTTCTTTGAGTGAATTGGAGAATTTCAGATTTTTGCTGAAGTTGTGACCCAGGGGGTTAGAAATTTTTTTTTCACAGGTTAAGTTCTCGAGGGCTGATTTCATGTTCTAAGATAGAAAGCCCTCTCTTTCCACCGCCAAACCTTTCAGGGGAGTATTTGCAAATGTTTGGCACCATCTTTGAGTGAATTGGAGAATTTCAGATTTTTGCTGAAGTTGTGACCCCGGGGCTTAGAAAAATTTTTTCCCACAGGTTAAGTTGTCGAGGGTTGATTTCATGTCCTATGATAAAAAGCCTTCTGTTTCCACCGCCAAACCTTTCAGGGGAGAATTTGCAACAGTTTAGCACCATTTTTGAGTGAATTGGAGAATTTCAGATTTTTGCTGAAGTTGTGACCCCGGGGCTTAGAAATTTTTTTTTCCACACGTTAAGTTGTCGAGGGCCGATTTCATGTCCTATGATAAAAAGCCTTCTGTTTCCACCGCCAAACCTTTCAGGGGAGAATTTACAACAGTTTAACACCATTTTTGAGTGAATTGGAGAATTTCAGATTTTTGCTGTAGTTGTGACCCCGGGGCTTAGAATTTTTTTTTTTCACAGGTTAAGTTGTCGAGGGCTGATTTCATGTTCTATGATAAAAAACCTTCTCTTTCCACCGCCAAACCTTTCAGGGGAGTATTTGCAAAGGTTTGGCACCATCTTTGAGTGAACTGGAGAATTTAGAAAAATTTAGAAAAAATTTTTCCTACAGGTTAAGTTGTCGAGGGTTGATTTCATGTCCTATGATAAAAAGCCTTCTGTTTCCACCGCCAAACCTTTCAGGGGTGAATTTACAACAGTTTACCACCATTTTTGAGTGAATTGGAGAATTTCAGATTTTTGCTGAAGTTGTGACCCCGGGGCTTAGAAATTTTTTTCCCCCCAGGTTAAGTTGTTGAGGGCCGATTTCATGTCCTATGATAAAAAGCCTTCTGTTTCCACCACCAAACCTTTCAGGGGTGAATTTACAAGAGTTTAGCACCATTTTTGAGTGAATTGGAGAATTTCAGATTTTTCCTGAAATTGTGACCCGGGGGCTTAGAATTTTTTTCCCCCACAGGTTAAGTTGTCGAGGGCTGATTTCATGTCCTATGATAAAAAGCCTTCTGTTTCCACCGCCAAACCTTTCAGGGGAGAATTTGCAACAGTTTAGCACCATCTTTGAGTGAATTAGATAATTTCAGATTTTTGCTGAAGTTGAGACCCCGGGGCTTAGAATTTTTTTTTTTTCACAGGTTAAGTTGTCGAGGGTTGATTTCTTGGCCTATGATAAAAAGCCGTCTGTTTCCACCGCCAAACCTTTCAGGGGAGAATTTACAACAATTTAGCACCATTTTTGAGTGAATTGGAGAATTTCAGATTTTTGCTGAAGTTGTGACCCCGGGGCTTAGAAATTTTTTTTTCACAGGTTAAGTTGTCGAGGGCTGATTTCATGTCCTATGATAAAAAGCCTTCTGTTTCCACCGCCAAACCTTTCAGGGGAGAATTTACAACAGTTTAGCACCATTTTTGAGTGAATTGGAGAATTTCAGATTTTTGCTGAAATTGTGACCCCGGGGCTTAGAAATTTTTCTTTTCACAGGTTAAGTTGTCGAGGGTTGATTTCATGTCCTATGATAAAAAGCCTTCTGTTTCCACCGCCAAACCTTTCAGGGGAGAATTTGCAACAGTTTAGCACCATCTTTGAGTGAATTAGATAATTTCAGATTTTTGCTATAGTTGGGACCCCGGGGCTTAGAAATTTTTTTTTTTCACAGGTTAAGTTGTCGAGGGTTGATTTCTTGGCCTATGATAAAAAGCCGTCTGTTTCCACCGCCAAACCTTTCAGGGGAGAATTTACAACAGTTTAGCACCATTTTTGAGTGAATTGGAGAATTTCAGATTTTTGCTGAAGTTGTGACCCCGGGGCTTAGAAATTTTTTTTTTCACAGGTTAAGTTGTCGAGGGCTGATTTCATGTCGTCTGATAAAAAGCCTTCTGTTTCCACCGCCAAACCTTTCAGGGGAGTATTTGCAACACGTTGGCACCTTCTTTGAGTGAATTGGAGAATTTCAGATTTTTGCTGAAGTTGTGACCCAGGGGGTTAGAAATTTTTTTTTCACAGGTTAAGTTGTCGAGGGCTGATTTCATGTTCTAAGATAGAAAGCCTTCTCTTTCCACCGCCAAACCTTTCAGGGGAGTATTTGCAAATGTTTGGCACCATCTTTGAGTGAATTGGAGAATTTCAGATTTTTGCTGAAGTTGTGACCCCGGGGCTTAGAAAAAATTTTTCCCACAGGTTAAGTTGTCGAGGGCTGATTTCATGTCCTATGATAAAAAGCCTTCTGTTTCCACTGCCAAACCTTTCAGGGGAGAATTTGCAACAGTTTAGCACCATTTTTGAGTGAATTGGAGAATTTCAGATTTTTGCTGAAGTTGTGACCCCGGGGCTTAGAAATTTTTTTTCCCACACGTTAAGTTGTCGAGGGCCGATTTCATGTCCTATGATAAAAAGCCTTCTGTTTCCACCGCCAAACCTTTCAGGGGTGAATTTACAACAGTTTAGCACCATTTTTGAGTGAATTGGAGAATTTCAGATTTTTGCTGAAATTGTGACCCCGGGGCTTAGAAATTTTTTTTTCACAGGTTAAGTTGTCGAGGGCCGATTTCATGTCCTATGATAAAAAGCCTTCTGTTTCCACCGCCAAACCTTTCATGGGTGAATTTACAAAAGTTTAGCACCATTTTTGAGTGAATTGGAGAATTTCAGATTTTTCCTGAAATTGTGACCCGGGGGCTTAGAATTTTTTCCCCCCACAGGTTAAGTTGTCGAGGGCTGATTTCATGTCCTATGATAAAAAGCCTTCTGTTTCCACCGCCAAACCTTTCAGGGGAGAATTTGCAACAGTTTAGCACCATCTTTGAGTGAATTGGAGAATTTCAGATTTTTACTGAAGTTGGGACCCCGGGGCTTAGAAATTTTTTTTTTTCACAGGTTAAGTTGTCGAGGGTTGATTTCTTGGCCTATGATAAAAAGCCGTCTGTTTCCACCGCCAAACCTTTCAGGGGAGAATTTACAACAGTTTAGCACCATTTTTGAGTGAATTGGAGAATTTCAGATTTTTGCTGAAGTTGTGACCCCGGGGCTTAGAAATTTTTTTTTTCACAGGTTAAGTTGTCGAGGGCTGATTTCATGTCGTCTGATAAAAAGCCTTCTGTTTCCACCGCCAAACCTTTCAGGGGAGTATTTGCAACACGTTGGCACCTTCTTTGAGTGAATTGGAGAATTTCAGATTTTTGCTGAAGTTGTGACCCAGGGGGTTAGAATTTTTTTTTTCACAGGTTAAGTTGTCGAGGGCTGATTTCATGTTCTAAGATAGAAAGCCTTCTCTTTCCACCGCCAAACCTTTCAGGGGAGTATTTGCAAATGTTTGGCACCATCTTTGAGTGAATTGGAGAATTTCAGATTTTTGCTGAAGTTGTGACCCCGGGGCTTAGAAAAATTTTTTCCCACAGGTTAAGTTGTCGAGGGCTGATTTCATGTCCTATGATAAAAAGCCTTCTGTTTCCACCGCCAAACCTTTCAGGGGAGAATTTGCAACAGTTTAGCACCATTTTTGAGTGAATTGGAGAATTTCAGATTTTTGCTGAAGTTGTGACCCCGGGGCTTAGAAATTTTTTTCCCCCACGTTAAGTTGTCGAGGGCCGATTTCATGTCCTATGATAAAAAGCCTTCTGTTTCCACCGCCAAACCTTTCAGGGGTGAATTTACAACAGTTTAGCACCATTTTTGAGTGAATTGGAGAATTTCAGATTTTTGCTGAAATTGTGACCCCGGGGCTTAGAAATTTTTTTTTCACAGGTTAAGTTGTCGAGGGCCGATTTCATGTCCTATGATAAAAAGCCTTCTGTTTCCACCGCCAAACCTTTCATGGGTGAATTTACAAAAGTTTAGCACCATTTTTGAGTGAATTGGAGAATTTCAGATTTTTCCTGAAATTGTGACCCGGGGGCTTAGAATTTTTTTCCCCCACAGGTTAAGTTGTCGAGGGCTGATTTCATGTCCTATGATAAAAAGCCTTCTGTTTCCACCGCCAAACCTTTCAGGGGAGAATTTGCAACAGTTTAGCACCATCTTTGAGTGAATTGGAGAATTTCAGATTTTTACTGAAGTTGTGACCCCGGGGCTTAGAAATTTTTTTTTCCACACGTTAAGTTGTCGAGGGCCGATTTCATGTCCTATGATAAAAATCCTTCTGTTTCCACCACCAAACCTTTCAGGGGTGAATTTACAACAGTTTAGCACCATTTTTGAGTGAATTGGAGAATTTCAGATTTTTGCTGAAATTGTGACCCCGGGGCTTAGAAATTTTTTTTTCACAGGTTAAGTTGTCGAGGGCCGATTTCATGTCCTATGATAAAAAGCCTTCTGTTTCCACCGCCAAACCTTTCATGGGTGAATTTACAAAAGTTTAGCACCATTTTTGAGTGAATTGGAGAATTTCAGATTTTTCCTGAAATTGTGACCCGGGGGCTTAGAATTTTTTTCCCCCACAGGTTAAGTTGTCGAGGGCTGATTTCATGTCCTATGATAAAAAGCCTTCTGTTTCCACCGCCAAACCTTTCAGGGGAGAATTTGCAACAGTTTAGCACCATCTTTGAGTGAATTGGAGAATTTCAGATTTTTGCTGAAGTTGAGACCCCGGGGCTTAGAAAATTTTTTTTTTCACAGGTTAAGTTGTCGAGGGTTGATTTCTTGGCCTATGATAAAAAGCCGTCTGTTTCCACCGCCAAACCTTTCAGGGGAGAATTTACAACAGTTTAGCACCATTTTTGAGTGAATTGGAGAATTTCAGATTTTTGCTGAAGTTGTGACCCCGGGGCTTAGAAAATTTTTTTTTCACAGGTTAAGTTGTCGAGGGCTGATTTCATGTCCTCTGATAAAAAGCCTTCTGTTTCCACCGCCAAACCTTTCAGGGGAGTATTTGCAACACGTTGGCACCATCTTTGAGTGAATTGGAGAATTTCAGATTTTTGCTGAAGTTGTGACCCCGGGGCTTAGAAATTTTTTTTTTCACAGGTTAAGTTGTCGAGGGCTGATTTCATGTTCTATGACAAAAAGTCTTCTCTTTCCACCGCCAAACCTTTCAGGGGAGTATTTGCAAAAGTTTCGCACCATCTTTGAGTGAATTGGAGAATTTCAGATTTTTGCTGAAGTTGTGAGCCCGGGGCTTAGAAATTTTTTTTCCCCACAGGTTAAGTTGTCGAGGGCTGATTTCATGTCCTATGATAAAAAGCCTTCTGTTTCCACCGCCAAACCTTTCAGGGGAGAATTTACAACAGTTTAGCACCATTTTTGAGTGAATTGGAGAATTTCAGATTTTTGCTGAAATTGTGACCCCGGGGCTTAGAAATTTTTCTTTTCACAGGTTAAGTTGTCGAGGGCTGATTTCATGTTCTAAGATAAAAAGCCTTCTCTTTCCACCGCCAAACCTTTCAGGGGAGTATTTGCAAATGTTTGGCACCATCTTTGAGTGAATTGGAGAATTTCAGATTTTTGCTGAAGTTGTGACCCCGGGGCTTAGAAAATTTTTTTCCCACAGGTTAAGTTGTCGAGGGCTGATTTCATGTCCTATGATAAAAAGCCTTCTGTTTCCACTGCCAAACCTTTCTGGGAAGAATTTGCAACACGTTGGCACCATCTTTGAGTGAATTGGAGAATTTCAGATTTTTGCTGAAGTTGTGACCCCGGGGCTTAGAAATTTTTTTTTTCACAGGTTAAGTTGTTGAGGGCTGATTTCATGTCCTATGATAAAAAGCCGTCTGTTTCCACCCCCAAACCTTTCCAGGAAGAATTTGCAACAGTTTAGCACCATTTTTGAGTGAATTGGAGAATTTCAGATTTTTGCTGAAAATGTGACCCCGGGGCTTCGAAATTTTCCCCCCCACAGGTTAAGTTGTTGAGGGCTGATTTCATGTCCTATGATAAAAAGCCTTCTGTTTCCACCGCCAAACCTTTCAGGGGAGTATTTGCAAAACTTTAGCACCATCTTTGAGTGAATTGGAGAATTTCAGATTTTTGCTGAAGTTGTGACCCCGGGGCTTAGAAATTTTTTTTTCCACAGGTTAAGTTGTCGAGGGCTGATTTCATGTCCTATGATAAAAAGCCTTCTGTTTCCACCGCCAAACCTTTCAGGGGAGAATTTGCAACAGTTTAGCACCATTTTTGAGTGAATTGGAGAATTTCAGATTTTTGCTGAAGTTGTGAGCCCGGGGCTTAGAAATTTTTTTTTTCACAGGTTAAGTTGTCGAGGGCTGATTTCATGTCCTATGATAAAAAGCCTTCTGTTTCCACCGCCAAACGTTTCAGGGGAGAATTTGCAACAGTTTAGCACCATTTTTGAGTGAATTGGAGAATTTCAGATTTTTGCTGAAGTTGTGATGACGGGGCTTAGAAATTTTTTTTTCCACAGGTTAAGTTGTCGAGGGCCGATTTTATGTCCTATGATAAAAAGCCTTCTGTTTCCACCGCCAAACCTTTCAGGGGTGAATTTACAACAGTTTAGCACCATTTTTGAGTGAATTGGAGAATTTCAGATTTTTGCTGAAATTGTGACCCCGGGGCTTAGAGATTTTTTTTTTCACAGGTTAAGTTGTCGAGGGTTGATTTCTTGGCCTATGATAAAAAGCCTTCTGTTTCCACCGCCAAACCTTTCAGGGGAGTATTTGCAAATGTTTGGCACCATCTTTGAGTGAATTGGAGAATTTCAGATTTTTGCTGAAGTTGTGACCCCGGGGCTTAGAAAATTTTTTTCCCACAGGTTAAGTTGTCGAGGGCTGATTTCATGTCCTATGATAAAAAGCCTTCTGTTTCCACTGCCAAACCTTTCTGGGAAGAATTTGCAACACGTTGGCACCATCTTTGAGTGAATTGGAGAATTTCAGATTTTTGCTGAAGTTGTGACCCCGGGGCTTAGAAATTTTTTTTTTCACAGGTTAAGTTGTTGAGGGCTGATTTCATGTCCTATGATAAAAAGCCGTCTGTTTCCACCCCCAAACCTTTCCGGGAAGAATTTGCAACAGTTTAGCACCATTTTTGAGTGAATTGGAGAATTTCAGATTTTTGCTGAAAATGTGACCCCGGGGCTTAGAAATTTTTCCCCCCACAGGTTAAGTTGTTGAGGGCTGATTTCATGTCCTATGATAAAAAGCCTTCTGTTTCCACCGCCAAACCTTTCAGGGGAGTATTTGCAAAACTTTAGCACCATCTTTGAGTGAATTGGAGAATTTCAGATTTTTGCTGAAGTTGTGACCCCGGGGCTTAGAAATTTTTTTTTCCACAGGTTAAGTTGTCGAGGGCTGATTTCATGTCCTATGATAAAAAGCCTTCTGTTTCCACCGCCAAACCTTTCAGGGGAGAATTTGCAACAATTTAGCACCATTTTTGAGTGAATTGGAGAATTTCAGATTTTTGCTGAAGTTGTGAGCCCGGGGCTTAGAAATTTTTTTTTTCACAGGTTAAGTTGTCGAGGGCTGATTTCATGTCCTATGATAAAAAGCCTTCTGTTTCCACCGCCAAACGTTTCAGGGGAGAATTTGCAACAGTTTAGCACCATTTTTGAGTGAATTGGAGAATTTCAGATTTTTGCTGAAGTTGTGATGACGGGGCTTAGAAATTTTTTTTTCCACAGGTTAAGTTGTCGAGGGCCGATTTCATGTCCTATGATAAAAAGCCTTCTGTTTCCACCGCCAAACCTTTCAGGGGTGAATTTACAACAGTTTAGCACCATTTTTGAGTGAATTGGAGAATTTCAGATTTTTGCTGAAATTGTGACCCCGGGGCTTAGAGATTTTTTTTTTTCACAGGTTAAGTTGTCGAGGGTTGATTTCTTGGCCTATGATAAAAAGCCTTCTGTTTCCACCGCCAAACCTTTCAGGGGAGAATTTGCAACAGTTTAGCACCATTTTTGAGTGAATTGGAGAATTTCAGATTTTTGCTGAAGTTGTGACCCCGGGGCTTAGAAAATTTTTTTTCCGGCTTCCGGTTCCGGTCGCAACCATTGAGGAAGCGCGGAAAACCTGCTCTCGGTTTTTCGGGTCCTGCAGAGGCTTGGGGGAGACGCTAGGGCGCAGCGCACCCCAAAAACTCCAAGGGGGGCACCCCTGGAGGATAGGCACCCGGCAGCGTGATAGCGGTCGCACCGTTCTCCGGAGCGTGTACGAGGAGAAGCGAAGGACCGCGAGCGCGAATTGGGGAGGCAACGACTTTGCAGGGCAACGCCTCGAGCTTCAGCTGGTTTAAGCGACGGGCTTCCTCAAGAAAAGAATGGAACCCCCAGCGTTTTTTTAGCGGGTCTTTTTCTTTCCCTTTTAACTGAGCAAGGCGTAAAGCCAGTTATAGAGCTGGGTGGCTCCTGGAAAGCTTTGGATTGTGTTTGGGAGTTCGCTCGGTGGAGGAAACAAGATGGCGCAGACGGAAAGTCGACGATTTGAAGAAGTTTTGGAGAGTCTGTCTGAGTGAGAACTTTATGTTATGAGGATTTAAAACTGTTAGAAACGGATACTTAGGACTAACTGGTCCCTGGTGAGTGCTACAACTTGTTTGTGGGGTTGCTTTCCCTTTTTATTACTTTTTCCACGGCGTTAAGCAAGGGCAAGTGGTCGCTAGCGTTTGCAGCCTACAATTCTACAACCAGGACTTGGAGATAGCAGGCATAAGGTATAAAGCGAGAGGATTTAAAAGTGAGAAAACTTAAAAACCTCTGTGCCTGCAGCTACACTTTGTTCTCGTGGCTTCCTCCTTTCTTCCTTTGTGTCTGCTTCGCCCTTCCTGTGCTGGGAGGATCTGTGTTGATGGTTAATTGGAAGTTTCTGAAATCTGAACTGTTTGACGTATACAACCGTGATTACAACCTGGAACTTGACCATAACTTGGATCTGATAACAAGGGATAAAAGTGGATTAACCCGGACTAGACACCGTTAAAGCTGGATTGTGGACTTTTTACCCCCCCCCCCCCGCGAACGGACGGGCTAAGTGGACCGGACAGGGGTAAAGAGTGAGAACGCCAGGAGGTGTGGGGTGTTACCTCCCCATCCTCTTTTATTGGATTGACTATAGGACATTATTGTTTGGACATTACTAAATCTTGAGGGGCGTGTTTAGCATTGCCTGGATATTGGGCCCTTTCTGGGTCTACTTTTGCCTGGGTTTACTTTTACCTTTTGAGTTAACTCTGTTGGGTTATTGCTGACAACTCCTGCCGACGACTGTGGTTAACGAGGGGATTGAAAAGGGAAGGAAGCAAAGGTAGGGGGGAAGTGAAACTGAAGGAGGACGGAGATTTGGAGATGACGGGAAGGGACGGAAAAGAGTGGAAGAGAGGGGGAGGGACCCCGGGAGAAAGAAAGATGTCACGGCAGGAGGAAATTAAAGATTTAGATAATTTGTGGGTCAAAATAAAGGAGGAGTTCAAGCAAAATGTATTATACATGGAAAATAAACTAGGAGAGGTCCAGGAGATGATAGACAAAAAGATAGAGGGAGCAGTGGGTGAACTCTCAGCCAAAATTCAAGATCTCTCTGTAAAGTCCAAAATGATCGAGGAATCTAACAAAAAGCTGCAGAAAGAGATGAGGGAACAAAAAAAGGAGATAGTGAAAGTAAAAGAAGAACTGGGAGAACTAAGCATCTCTCAAGATAGGATTTGGGACAACCTAGCCATGGCTGATATGCGGTTAAAACAGCTCCATCTTAAATTTAGGGGAGTAGCTGAGGAAAGAAATGAAGACATTAGAGGAAAAATGATAAAAGAACTCTCCAAATGGTTAAACTTAAGGGAAGAAGAGGTGGCAGCTACTGTAGATAATGTATATAGAATGACTAGGCCCAATCATCTGAGAGTGAGCAAATTCTTGGGGGACTGCCTGGTGATCTTCAATTCTTTGGAAATGAAAAATTTAATTTTGAGAAAGAGCTACAACAATAGGCTAAGAATTGATGGAAGGCCTATTATTATTTATAAAGAAATACCGGTTAGGCTACTTCGTAAAAGAGAAGGATATAAACAAGTGGCAGCAGCTCTGAAGAGAAACGAGATTCCATTCCGATGGGAATTTCCGGAAGGGATTAGTTTTTTCTATAAAGAGAAAAAATTTAGATTGCTGGACAGACAGGAGGCAGAGAAGTTTTTGAGAAGATATGAAAAAGAGTTGGGGAAGACAGAGAATAGATTAAGGAATAGATCGGAAAAAGAGGATGGAGAGATAAGGAATAGATTTGAGGAAGAGAGAGGTGTAGAGGAGGAGGCAGCGGAATTAGATGAAGATGGTGAGGAGGCCGCAGTGGGAGCGGAGGCGGCAGAAGAGGGGGAGCTCTCAGGAAACAAAGGAGAGAGATTATAGTTTGCGAATACGGTTAAAGGTTGGGAAGCAGATAAAGGTAAATCATAGCATACTCATTGAAATTTTTATCTTGGAATGTAAACGGATTGAACGAGAAAGTTAAAAGGAATAAAATTGAGAAAGTTTTGAAAAATAAGAGGTACGATGTAATCTGCTTTCAGGAAACCCATATTGCTAAAAAGCACAAACATATCCTGGTGAATAAAAAATTAGGGGTAGACTTTATTAATTCTGATGTTAGGAAAAAAAGAGGAGTAGTAATATACGTTAGAGAGAAATGGGAACCGACTCTGATCTGCAAGGATGAGGAGGGAAGAATTCTAGGGATTCAATTAAACTTTCAGGGGAAAAAAATTAATGTTGTGACGGTATACGCTCCGAATACAAATAGAGCAGAGTTCTTCGTGAAACTTGAAGGTATGTTATTAGAACTGGACACCCACAAATTAATTTTGCTTGGGGATATGAATGGCGTCCCAGCGCCGAACTTGGATAGGAGCACAGAGAAGGGAAAATGGAACAGAGGAAAACTGCCGAAATCTTTTAGTGACATGGAAGAAAATTTAGACCTAATTGACATCTGGAGATACCAAAACCCGACCTCTAAACAGTTTACTCATTATTCCGAACCCCATCAGAGCTGGGGTAGAATAGATCAGATCTGGGTGACGAGATCACTCTCCATGAGAGTTAAGAAATGTGAGATTTATCCCAGGACATTATCAGATCATTGCGCTTTAGATATGGAAATAAAAAACGAAGCGAAGGGACAATATAGATGGAGGATGTGTGAGAATCTATTTGACAGGGAAGAGGTGAGGGAAAAAATTAAAGGTACTTTAAAAGAATACTTAGATTTAAACCTGAATAAAGAAACCCCTATAGATGTAGTCTGGGACGCCAGTAAGGCGGTTCTGAGAGGTCTCTTAATACAACAAAATAATTACAGGAGAAAGATAAGAGAGCGTAAGAAAGAGGAGATCCTCTCCCAACTGAGAAGTTACGAGAAAAAATTAATTAATAACCCATCAGACGAAGCGGCTAATCGTGCCGCCAAGGTGCTACAATCTCAATACTCAGCAGTATTAAATCAGGAGATAGAGTGGAAAATTAAATTTGCAAAACAAAACTATTTCGAGTCGGCAAATAAAATGGGGAAGTTACTTGCCTGGCAGCTAAGAAAAAGAAAGAAACAAAATGTGATAAATAAAATAATATTGGAGGATAATATCATAGAAGACCCAGGGGAAATAGAAAACAGGTTTACCCAATTTTTTGAAAAGTTATATGAAAAAGGAGGGGAAAACAGTGACGAGATCAAAAACTATCTGGAGCAAAATGAAAAGAAATATATATCAGAAGAGGATAGAATACAACTGAACAAGGAGATCACAGTAAATGAGGTTAAGGAGGCCATTAGCAGAATGAAGATTGGGAAAGCCCCCGGGCCGGATGGTCTCTCCGCAAAATACTATAAAACATTAGAAGAACACCTAGCCCCGGTCTTAAAAGACGTGATCAATAACATCTTTCAGGGGGGGAAGATCCCGGCCTCGTGGAAGGAGGCTTATATAACCTTGATTCCAAAAACAGAGAAAGAAAAAACAGATATAAAAAACTACAGGCCAATCTCTTTGCTTAATAACGATTACAAGATCTTTGCCGACATTATGGCTGGCAGACTTAAGAAGCTTTTAATGAAATATATTCATAAAGATCAAGTGGGCTTCCTCCCAAACAGGCACCAGAAAGAAAATGTCCGCCACGTACTAAACATTATTGAATATCTAGATATGAGAATAGATGTCCCTGCAGCATTAATCTTTATAGATGCCGAAAAGGCTTTCGACAACGTCTCTTGGGAGTTTTTAATACAATGCTTGGGTAAGGCAGGTATTGAAGGTCCTTATATGAAAGGTATCAGGGCAATATACTCAGAACAACAGGCTAGGTTGATTATAAATGACAATCTCACGAAACCGTTTAAGATCAAGAAGGGCACAAGGCAGGGCTGCCCACTGTCCCCCCTGCTATTTATAATGGTTTTAGAAGTAATTGCAAATAGAATAAGGGAGGCAGTGAATGTGAGGGGGATAAAAATTGGGAAGAAAGAATTTAAGCCAAAGGCCTATGCTGACGACCTGGTTCTGTCTGTGGAGAACCCAGTGGACAGTGCAAGTAGAGTAGTGGAACTCCTGGAGGATTTTGGCAGGCTATCCGGTTTCAGATTAAACAGAAAGAAAACAAAAATCCTAACAAAGAATATGACTGAACAGGAGAAAATTCAATTGGAGGAAAAGATTGGCATTAAAACTGTGAATAAAGTAAAATATCTGGGAATCTGGCTCTCACCTAAAAATATAAACCTGGTTGAGGATAATTATAATAAGGTGTGGCAGGATATTAAAAAAGACCTAGATACCTGGCACAGATTAAAACTCTCATGGACAGGGAGGATGTCGGCTATCAAGATGTGCATCCTCCCGAGATTGTTATTCCTCTTTCAAAATATTCCGATAATTAAAGGCATCTCCCTCCTTAAGAACTGGCAAAAAACCCTGACCAAGTTTATTTGGCAGGGGAAGAGGGTCAGAGTAAAGTTGAAATATCTAACAGATTCAAGAGAAAGGTGCGGATTCGCAGTCCCGAATATTAGGCTGTACTATGAAGCAGCCTGTATTTGCTGGATAAAGGAGTGGGTCACCCTCAGAAATACAGACCTCTTAGATTTGGAGGGTTTTAATATTGGATTTGAGTGGCATGTCTACCTATGGCAAGAGAAAGGGGAGGCCCACAGAGGATTTTCTAATCATATAATTAGAGGCCCATTATTGGAAGTGTGGAGGAGGTATAAAAAACTGATTGAGAAAGGTGTCCCCTGGTGGCTCTCCCCAACCAATATCATTAAAATAAAAAAAATAAATATGGCGGACGAAAAATGCACGTATGAGGATCTTTTGGAAAAGACAGAAATAGGATGGAGGGTGAAGCCTTATGAGGAATTGAAAGATAAAATAAAAGAATGGCTCCTCTTTCATCAGATTAACGCTTTATGGGGTGAGCACAAGAAATTGGGTATGAATGGAAAAAAATCGAGGTTTCAGGTTGAAATTATAGAAAGTAATGATAAACTCCTCTCAAAAATGTATAAACAACTATTGGAATGGGACACCGAGGAAGATCAGGTAAAGGGGGCTATGGTAAAATGGGAGAAAGACCTCGGTCATAACATAGATTATAATAAATGGCGAACACTTTGGACGAAAGGTGTAAAATTTACAGCTTGTGTAACCCTGCGGGAAAATTTAGAGAAAATGGTGTACCGCTGGTACCTGACCCCAGCAAAGCTGGGAAAAATGTATAAATCTGTTGATAACACCTGCTGGAGATGTAGAGACAAGGTTGGGACTTTCTTTCACATATGGTGGACCTGTGATGTAATAAAAGAATTCTGGAAGCAAATTCATGACGAAATGAAAAAAATTCTGAAGTATAACCTCCCCAAAACTCCAGAGTTGTTTCTCATAGGGCTGATTGGTAAAGAAATAAAGAAAATAGATCAAACTTTTTTCCAATATGCCCTGGCTGCGGCGAGGATCCAAATAGCACAAAAATGGAAAACCTCTGATTTACCTACGGTGGGAGAGTGGCAATTGAAGTTATATCAATATATTGAACTAGCGAGACTAACACAAAAAATAAGACAAAATAACGCAAGCAAATATAAAGACGAATGGAATAAGTTTTTAATTTATTTTGAAAATACCCAGGGAATAAATAATTTATCAGTAGACGATAGTTAGAATCATCGATGTATAATTGTTTTATTAGTACTGCAGAAGTAATATAAGATTTGGTAACTCCAAGACCGAGGTGGACGGAAGCTCTGTTATTTGTAATTTTGTCTTTTGTCTTTTGTCTTTTTTCTTTTTTTCTTGTTTTTCTTTTTTGTGTTTTTCTGTTATTCTTTGACTTTTTGACGGATTTTCTGGTATGAATATATTTGTAATATAATGTAAATTATGTGTTTTTTATTAATAAAATTCCATATTTAATAAAAAAGAGAAAAAAAAAGAAAAATTTTTTTCCACACGTTACGTCTTCGAAGGCTGATTTCATGTCCTATGATAAAAAGCCGTCTGTTTCCACGGCCAAACCTTTCCGGGAAGAATTTGCAACACGTTGGCACCATCTTTGAGTGAATTGGAGAATTTCAGATTTTTGCTGACAATGTGACCCCGGGGCTTAGAAATTTTTTCCCCCACAGGTTAAGTTGTTGAGGGCTGATTTCATGTCCTATGATAAAAAGCCTTCTGTTTCCACCGCCAAACGTTTCAAGGGAGTATTTGCAAAACTTTGGCACCATCTTTGAGTGAATTGGAGAATTTCAGATTTTTGCTGAAGTTGTGACCCCGGGGCTTAAAAAAATTTTTTCCCACAGGTTAAGTTGTCGAAGGCTGATTTCATGTCCTATGATAAAAAGCCGTTTGTTTCCACCGCCAAACCTTTCCGGGAAGAATTTGCAACACGTTGGCACCATCTTTGAGTGAATTGGAGAATTTCAGATTTTTGCTGAAGTTGTGACCCTGGGGCTTAGAATTTTTTTTTTCACAGGTTAAGTTGTTGAGGGTTGATTTCTTGACCTATGATAAAAAGCCTTCTGTTTCCACCGCCAAACCTTTCAAGGGAGAATTTACAACAGTTTATCACCACTTTTGAGTGAATTGGAGAATTTCAGATTTTTGCTGAAGTTGTGACCCCGGGGCTTAGAATTTTTTTTTCCCACAGGTTAAGTTGTTGAGGGCTGATTTCATGTCCTATGATAAAAAGTCGTCTGTTTCCACCCCCAAACCTTTCCGGGAAGAATTTGCAACAGTTTAGCAACATTTTTGAGTGAATTGGAGAATTTCAGATTTTTGCTGAAAATGTGACCCCGGGGCTTAGAAATTTTTTCCCCCACAGGTTAAGTTGTTGAGGACTGATTTCATGTCCTATGATAAAAAGCCTTCTGTTTCCACCGCCAAACCTTTCAGGGGAGAATTTACAAGAGTTTAGCACCATGTTTGAGTGAATTGGAGAATTTCAGATTTTTGCTGAAGTTGTGACCCCGGGGCTTAGAAAAATTTTTTTTCACACGTTACGTCTTCGAAGTCTGATTTCATGTCCTATGATAAAAAGCCGTCTGTTTCCACCGCCAAACCTTTCCGGGAAGAATTTGCAACACGTTGGCACCATCTTTGAGTGAATTGGAGAATTTCAGATTTTTGCTGAAGTTGTGACCCTGGGGCTTAGAATTTTTTTTTTCACAGGTTAAGTTGTTGAGGGTTGATTTCTTGACCTATGATAAAAAGCCTTCTGTTTCCACCGCCAAACCTTTCAAGGGAGAATTTACAACAGTTTATCACCATTTTTGAGTGAATTGGAGAATTTCAGATTTTTGCTGAAGTTGTGACCCCGGGGCTTAGAAATTTTTTTTTTCACAGGTTAAGTTGTTGAGGGCTGATTTCATGTCCTATGATAAAAAGCCGTCTGTTTCCACCCCCAAACCTTTCCGGGAAGAATTTGCAACAGTTTAGCAACATTTTTGAGTGAATTGGAGAATTTCAGATTTTTGCTGAAAATGTGACCCCGGGGCTTAGAAATTTTTTCCCCCACAGGTTAAGTTGTTGAGGGCTGATTTCATGTCCTATGATAAAAAGCCTTCTGTTTCCACCGCCAAACCTTTCAGGGGAGAATTTACAAGAGTTTAGCACCATTTTTGAGTGAATTGGAGAATTTCAGATTTTTGCTGAAGTTGTGACCCCGGGGCTTAGAAATTTTTTTTTCCACAGGTTAAGTTGTTGAGGGCTGATTTCATGTCCTATGATAAAAAGCCGTCTGTTTCCACCCCCAAACCTTTCCGGGAAGAATTTGCAACAGTTTAGCACCATTTTTGAGTGAATTGGAAAATTTCAGATTTTTGCTGAAGTTGTGACCCCGGGGCTTAGAAAAAAATTTTTTCACACGTTACGTCTTCGAAGTCTGATTTCATGTCCTATGATAAAAAGCCGTCTGTTTCCACCGCCAAACCTTTCCGGGAAGAATTTGCAACACGTTGGCACCATCTTTGAGTGAATTGGAGAATTTCAGATTTTTGCTGAAGTTGTGACCCTGGGGCTTAGAATTTTTTTTTTCACAGGTTAAGTTGTTGAGGGTTGATTTCTTGACCTATGATAAAAAGCCTTCTGTTTCCACCGCCAAACCTTTCAAGGGAGAATTTACAACAGTTTATCACCACTTTTGAGTGAATTGGAGAATTTCAGATTTTTGCTGAAGTTGTGACCCCGGGGCTTAGAAATTTTTTTTTCCACAGGTTAAGTTGTTGAGGGCTGATTTCATGTCCTATGATAAAAAGCCGTCTGTTTCCACCCCCAAACCTTTCCGGGAAGAATTTGCAACAGTTTAGCACCATTTTTGAGTGAATTGGAAAATTTCAGATTTTTGCTGAAAATGTGACCCCGGGGCTTAGAATTTTTTTCCCCCACAGGTTAAGTTGTTGAGGGCTGATTTCATGTCCTATGATAAAAAGCCTTCTGTTTCCACCGCCAAACCTTTCAGGGGAGTATTTGCAAAACTTTGGCACCATCTTTGAGTGAATTGGAGAATTTCAGATTTTTGCTCAAGTTGTGACCCCGGGGCTTAGAATTTTTTTTTTCACAGGTTAAGTTGTCGAGGGCTGATTTCATGTCCTCTGATAAAAAGCCTTCTGTTTCCACCGCCAAACCTTTCAGGGGAGTATTTGCAACACGTTGGCACCATCTTTGAGTGAATTGGAGAATTTCAGATTTTTGCTGAAGTTGTGACCCCGGGGCTTAGAAATTTTTTTTTTCACAGGTGAAGTTGTCGAGGGCTGATTTCATGTTCTATGATAAAAAGCCTTCTCAAGTTTGGCACCATCTTTGAGTGAATTGGAGAATTTCAGATTTTTGCTGAAGTTGTGACCCCGGGGCTTAGAAAATTTTTTTTTCACACGTTACGTCTTCGAAGGCTGATTTCATGTCCTATGATAAAAAGCCTTCTGTTTCCACCGCCAAACGTTTCAGGGGAGTATTTGCAAAACTTTGGCACCATCTTTGAGTGAATTGGAGAATTTCAGATTTTTGCAGAAGTTGTGACCCCGGGGCTTAGATTTTTTTTTCCCCACAGGTTAAGTTGTCGAGGGCTGGTTTTATGTCCTATATTAAAAAGCCTTATGTTTCCACCGCCAAACCTTTCAGGGGAGAATTTACAACAGTTTAGCACCATTTTTGAGTGAATTAGAGAATTATAGATTTTTGCTGAAATTGTGACCCCGGGGCTTAGAAATTTTTTTTTTCACAGGTTAAGTTGTTGAGGGCTGATTTCATGTCCTATGATAAAAAGCCTTCTGTTTCCACCGCCAAACCTTTCAGGGGAGAATTTACAACAGTTTCGCACCATTTTTGAGTGAATTGGAGAATTTCAGATTTTTGCTGAAGTTGTGACCCCGGGGCTTAGAAAATTTTTTTTTTCACAGGTTAAGTTGTCGAGGGTTGATTTCTTGGCTTATGATAAAAAGCCTTCTGTTTCCACCGCCAAACCTTTCAGGGGTGAATTTACAAGAGTTTAGCACCATTTTTGAGTGAATTGGAGAATTTCAGATTTTTGCTGAAATTGTGACCCCGGGGCTTAGAAATTTTTTTTTTCCACAGGTTAAGTTGTCGAGGGCTGATTTCATGTCCTATGATAAAAAGCCGTCTGTTTCCACCGCCAAACCTTTCCGGGAAGAATTTGCAACACGTTGGCACCATCTTTGAGTGAATTGGAGAATTTCAGATTTTTGCTGAAGTTGTGACCCTGGGGCTTAGAATTTTTTTTTTCACAGGTTACGTTGTCGAGGGTTGATTTCTTGACCTATGATAAAAAGCCTTCTGTTTCAACCGCCAAACCTTTCAAGGGAGAATTTACAACAGTTTATCACCATTTTTGAGTGAATTGGAGAATTTCAGATTTTTGCTGAAGTTGTGACCCCGGGGCTTAGAATTTTTTTTTTTCACAGGTTAAGTTGTTGAGGGCTGATTTCATGTGCTATGTTAAAAAGCCGTCTGCTTCCACCCCCAAACCTTTCCGGGAAGAATTTGCAACAGTTTAGCACCATTTTTGAGTGAATTGGAGAATTTCAGATTTTTGCTGAAAATGTGACCCCGGGGCTTAGAAATTTTCCCCCCCACAGGTTAAGTTGTTGAGGGCTGATTTCATGTCCTATGATAAAAAGCCTTCTGTTTCCACCGCCAAACCTTTCAGGGGAGTATTTGAAAAACTTTGGCACCATCTTTGAGTGAATTGGAGAATTTCAGATTTTTGCTGAAGTTGTGACCCCGGGGCTTAGAAATTTTTTTTTCCACAGGTTAAGTTGTCGAGGGTTTATTTCTTGGCCTATGCTAAAAAGCCTTCTGTTTCCACCGCCAAACCTTTCAGGGGTGAATTTACAACAGTTTAGCACCATTTTTGAGTGAATTGGAGAATTTCAGATTTTTGCTGAAATTGTGACCCTGGGGCTTAGAAATTTTTTTTTTTCACAGGTTAAGTTGTCGATGGTTGATTTCTTGACCTATGATAAAAAGCCTTCTGTTTCCACCGCCAAACCTTTCAGGGGAGAATTTACAACAGTTTAGCACCATTTTTGAGTGAATTGGAGAATTTCAGATTTGTGCTGAAGTTGTGAACCCGGGGCTTAGAAAAAAATTTTTTCACACGTTACGTCTTCGAAGGCTGATTTCATGTCCTATGATAAAAAGCCGTCTGTTTCCACCGCCAAACCTTTCCGGGAAGAATTTGCAACACGTTGGCACCATCTTTGAGTGAATTGGAGAATTTCAGATTTTTGCTGAAGTTGTGACCCTGGGGCTTAGAATTTTTTTTTTTCACAGGTTAAGTTGTCGAGGGTTGATTTCATGTCCTATGATAAAAAGCCTTCTGTTTCCACCGCCAAACCTTTCAGGGGAGAATTTGCAACAATTTAGCACCATCTTTGAGTGAATTGGAGAATTTCAGATTTTTGCTGAAGTTGAGACCCCGGGGCTTAGAAATTTTTTTTTTCACAGGTTAAGTTGTCGAGGGTTGATTTTTTGACCTATGATAAAAAGCCTTCTGTTTCCACCGCCAAACCTTTCAGGGGAGAATTTACAAGAGTTTAGCACCATTTTTGAGTGAATTGGAGAATTTCAGATTTTTGCTGAAGTTGTGACTCCGGGGCTTAGAAAAATTTTTTTTCACACGTTACGTCTTCGAAGGCTGATTTCATGTCCTATGATAAAAAGCCTTCTGTTTCCACCGCCAAACCTTTCAGGGAAGAATTTGCAACACGTTGGCACCATCTTTGAGTGAATTGGAGAATTTCAGATTTTTGCTGAAGTTCTGACCCCGGGGCTTAGAAATTTTTTTTTTCACAGGTTAAGTTGTCGAGGGCTGATTTCATGTCCTATGATAAAAAGCCGTCTGTTTCCACCGCCAAACCTTTCCGGGAAGAATTTGCAACACGTTGGCACCATCTTTGAGTGAATTGGAGAATTTCAGATTTTTGCTGAAGTTGTGACCCTGGGGCTTAGAATTTTTTTTTTCACAGGTTACGTTGTCGAGGGTTGATTTCTTGACCTATGATAAAAAGCCTTCTGTTTCCACCGCCAAACCTTTCAAGGGAGAATTTACAACAGTTTATCACCATTTTTGAGTGAATTGGAGAATTTCAGATTTTTGCTGAAGTTGTGACCCCGGGGCTTAGAATTTTTTTTTTTCACAGGTTAAGTTGTTGAGGGCTGATTTCATGTGCTATGTTAAAAAGCCGTCTGCTTCCACCCCCAAACCTTTCCGGGAAGAATTTGCAACAGTTTAGCACCATTTTTGAGTGAATTGGAGAATTTCAGATTTTTGCTGAAAATGTGACCCCGGGGCTTAGAATTTTTTTCCCCCACAGGTTAAGTTGTTGAGGGCTGATTTCATGTCCTATGATAAAAAGCCTTCTGTTTCCACCGCCAAACCTTTCAGGGGAGTATTTGCAAAACTTTGGCACCATCTTTGAGTGAATTGGAGAATTTCAGATTTTTGCTGAAGTTGTGACCCCGGGGCTTAGAAATTTTTTTTTCCACAGGTTAAGTTGTCGAGGGTTTATTTCTTGGCCTATGCTAAAAAGCCTTCTGTTTCCACCGCCAAACCTTTCAGGGGTGAATTTACAACAGTTTAGCACCATTTTTGAGTGAATTGGAGAATTTCAGATTTTTGCTGAAATTGTGACCCTGGGGCTTAGAATTTTTTTTTTTTCACAGGTTAAGTTGTCGAGGGTTGATTTCTTGACCTATGATAAAAAGCCTTCTGTTTCCACCGCCAAACCTTTCAGGGGAGAATTTACAACAGTTTAGCACCATTTTTGAGTGAATTGGAGAATTTCAGATTTGTGCTGAAGTTGTGACCCCGGGGCTTAGAAAAATTTTTTTTCACACGTTACGTCTTCGAAGGCTGATTTCATGTCCTATGATAAAAAGCCGTCTGTTTCCACCGCCAAACCTTTCCGGGAAGAATTTGCAACACGTTGGCACCATCTTTGAGTGAATTGGAGAATTTCAGATTTTTGCTGAAGTTGTGACCCTGGGGCTTAGAATTTTTTTTTTTCACAGGTTAAGTTGTCGAGGGTTGATTTCATGTCCTATGATAAAAAGCCTTCTGTTTCCACCGCCAAACTTTTCAAGGGAGAATTTGCAACAGTTTAGCACCATCTTTGAGTGAATTGGAGAATTTCAGATTTTTGCTGAAGTTGAGACCCCGGGGCTTAGAAAATTTTTTTTTCACAGGTTAAGTTGTCGAGGGTTGATTTCTTGGCCTATGATAAAAAGCCGTCTGTTTCTACCGCCAAACCTTTCAGGGGAGAATTTACAACATTTTAGCACCATTTTTGAGTGAATTGGAGAATTTCAGATTTTTGCTGAAGTTGTGACCCCGGGGCTTAGAATTTTTTTTTTCACAGGTTAAGTTGTCGAGGGTTGATTTCATGTCCTATGATAAAAAGCCTTCTGTTTCCACCGCCAAACCTTTCAGGGGAGAATTTGCAACAGTTTAGCACCATCTTTGAGTGAATTGGAGAATTTCAGATTTTTGCTGAGTTGAGACCCCGGGGCTTAGAAATTTTTTTTTTCACAGGTTAAGTTGTCGAGGGTTGATTTTTTGACCTATGATAAAAAGCCTTCTGTTTCCACCGCCAAACCTTTCAGGGGAGAATTTACAAGAGTTTAGCACCATCTTTGAGTGAATTGGAGAATTTCAGATTTTTGCTGAAGTTGTGACTCCGGGGCTTAGAAAAATTTTTTTTCACACGTTACGTCTTCGAAGGCTGATTTCATGTCCTATGATAAAAATCCTTCTGTTTCCACCGCCAAACCTTTCAGGGAAGAATTTGCAACACGTTGGCACCATCTTTGAGTGAATTGGAGAATTTCAGATTTTTGCTGAAGTTGTGACCCTGGGGCTTAGAAATTTTTTTTTTCCACAGGTTAAGTTGTCGAGGGCTGATTTCATGTCCTATGATAAACAGCCTTCTGTTTCCACCGCCAAACCTTTCAGGGTAGAATTTACAACAGTTTAGCACCATTTTTGAGTGAATTGGAGAATTTCAGATTTTTGCTGAAGTTGTGACCCCGGGCTTAGAAATTTTTTTTTTCACAGGTTAAGTTGTCGAGGGTTGATTTCTTGGCCTATGATAAAAAGCCTTCTGTTTCCACCGCCAAACCTTTCAGGGGTGAATTTACAACAGTTTAGCACCATTTTTGAGTGAATTGGAGAATTTCAGATTTTGGCTGAAGTTGTGACCCCGGGGCTTAGAAATTTTTTTCTTCACAGGTTAAGTTGTCGAGGGCTGATTTCATGTCCTATGATAAAAAGCCTTCTGTTTCCACCGCCAAACCTTTCAGGGGAGAATTTACAACAGTTTACCACCATTTTTGAGTGAATTGGAGAATTTCAGATTTTTGCTGAAGTTGTGACCCCGGGGCTTAGAAATTTTTTTTCCCACACGTTAAGTTGTCGAGGGCTGATTTCATGTCCTATGATAAAAAGCCTTCAGTTTCCACCGCCAAACCTTTCAGGGGAGTATTTGCAACACGTTGGCAACATCTTTGAGTGAATTGGAGAATTTCAGATTTTTGCTGAAGTTGTGACCCCGGGGCTTAGAAATTTTTTTTTTCACAGGTTAAGTTGTCGAGGGTTGATTTTTTGACCTATGATAAAAAGCCTTCTGTTTCCACCGCCAAACCTTTCAGAGGAGAATTTACAAGAGTTTAGCACCATTTTTGAGTGAATTGGAGAATTTCAGATTTTTGCTGAAGTTGTGACCCCGGGGCTTAGAAAAATTTTTTTTCACACGTTACGCCTTCGAAGGCTGATTTCATGTCCTATGATAAAAAGCCTTCTGTTTCCACCGCCAAACCTTTCCGGGAAGAATTGGCAACACGTTGGCACCATCTTTGAGTGAATTGGAGAATTTCAGATTTTTGCTGAAGTTGAGACCCCGGGGCTTAGAATTTTTTTTTTTCACAGGTTAAGTTGTCGAGGGCTGATTTCATGTCCTATGATAAAAAGCCTTCTGTTTCCACCGCCAAACGTTGCAGGGGAGTATTTGCAACACGTTGGCACCATTTTTGAGTGAATTGGAGAATTTCAGATTTTTGCTGAAGTTGTGACCCCGGGGGTTAGAAAAATTTTTTTCCACACGTTACGCCTTCGAAAGCTGATTTCATGTCCTATCATAAAAAGCCGTCTGTTTCCACCGCCAAACCTTTCCGGGAAGAATTTGCAAGACGTTGGCACCATCTTTGAGTGAATTGGAGAATTTCAGATTTTTGCTGAAGTTGTGACCCCGGGGCTTAGAATTTTTTTTTTCACAGGTTAAGTTGTCGAGGGTTGATTTCTTGACCTATGATAAAAAGCCTTCTGTTTCCACCGCCAAACCTTTCAACGGAGAATTTACAACAGTTTATCACCATTTTTGAGTGAATTGGAGAATTTCAGATTTTTGCTGAAGTTGTGACCCCGGGGCTTAGAAATTTTTTTTTCACAGGTTAAGTTGTTGAGGGCTGATTTCATGTCCTATGATAAAAAGCCTTCTGTTTCCACCGCCAAACCTTTCAGGGGAGTATTTGCAAAACTTTGGCACCATCTTTGAGTGAATTGGAGAATTTCAGATTTTTGCTGAAGTTGTGACCCCGGGGCTTAGAAATTTTTTTTTTCACAGGTTAAGTTGTCGAGGGTTGATTTCTTGGCCTATGCTAAAAAGCCTTCTGTTTCCACCGCCAAACCTTTCAGGGGTGAATTTACAACAGTTTAGCACCATTTTTGAGTGAATTGGAGAATTTCAGATTTTTGCTGAAATTGTGACCCCGGGGCTTAGAATTTTTTTTTTTCACAGGTTAAGTTGTCGAGGGCTGATTTCATGTCCTATGATAAAAAGCCGTCTGTTTCCACCGCCAAACCTTTCCGGGAAGAATTTGCAACACGTTGGCACCATCTTTGAGTGAATTGGAGAATTTCAGATTTTTGCTGAAGTTGTGACCCTGGGGCTTAGAATTTTTTTTTTCACAGGTTAAGTTGTCAAGGGTTGATTTCTTGACCTATGATAAAAAGCCTTCTGTTTCCACCGCCAAACCTTTCAAGGGAGAATTTACAACAGTTTATCACCATTTTTTAGTGAATTGGAGAATTTCAGATTTTTGCTGAAAATGTGACCCCGGGGCTTAGAAATTTTTTCCCCCACAGGTTAAGTTGTTGAGGGCTGATTTCATGTCCTATGATAAAAAGCCTTCTGTTTCCACCGCCAAACCTTTCAGGGGAGTATTTGCAAAACTTTGGCACCATCTTTGAGTGAATTGGAGAATTTCAGATTTTTGCTGAAGTTGTGACCCCGGGGCTTAGAAATTTTTTTTTTCACAGGTTAAGTTGTCGAGGGTTGATTTCTTGGCCTATGCTAAAAAGCCTTCTGTTTCCTCCGCCAAACCTTTCAGGGGTGAATTTACAACAGTTTAGCACCATTTTTGAGTGAATTGGAGAATTTCAGATTTTTGCTGAAATTGTGACCCTGGGGCTTAGAAATTTTTTTTTTTCACAGGTTAAGTTGTCGAGGGTTGATTTCTTGACCTATGATAAAAAGCCTTCTGTTTCCACCGCCAAACCTTTCAGGGGAGAATTTACAACAGTTTAGCACCATTTTTGAGTGAATTGGAGAATTTCAGATTTGTGCTGAAGTTGTGACCCCGGGGCTTAGAAAAATTTTTTTTCACACGTTACGTCTTCGAAGGCTGATTTCATGTCCTATGATAAAAAGCCGTCTGTTTCCACCGCCAAACCTTTCAAGGGAGAATTTGCAACAGTTTAGCACCATCTTTGAGTGAATTGGAGAATTTCATATTTTTGCTGAAGTTGTGACCCTGGGGCTTAGAAATTTTTTTTTCACATGTTAAGTTGTCGAGGGTTGATTTCATGTCCTATGATAAAAAGCCTTCTGTTTCCACCGCCAAACCTTTCAGGGGAGAATTTGCAACAGTTTAGCACCATCTTTGAGTGAATTGGAGAATTTCAGATTTTTGCTGAAGTTGAGACCCCGGGGCTTAGAAAAAATTTTTTTCACAGGTTAAGTTGTCGAGGGTTGATTTCTTGGCCTATGATAAAAAGCCGTCTGTTTCCACCCCCAAACCTTTCCGGGAAGAATTTGCAACACGTTGGCACCATCTTTGAGTGAATTGGAGAATTTCAGATTTTTGCTGAAGTTGTGACCCTGGGGCTTAGAATTTTTTTTTTCACAGGTTAAGTTGTCGAGGGTTGATTTCTTGACCTATGATAAAAAGCCTTCTGTTTCCACCGCCAAACCTTTCAAGGGAGAATTTACAACAGTTTATCACCATTTTTGAGTGAATTGGAGAATTTCAGATTTTTGCTGAAGTTGTGACCCCGGGGCTTAGAAATTTTTTTTTTCACAGGTTAAGTTGTTGAGGGCTGATTTCATGTCCTATGATAAAAAGCCGTCTGTTTCCACCCCCAAACCTTTCAGGGGAGTATTTGCAAAACTTTGGCACCATCTTTGAGTGAATTGGAGAATTTCAGATTTTTGCTGAAGTTGTGACCCCGGGGCTTAGAAATTTTTTTTTTCACAGGTTAAGTTGTCGAGGGTTGATTTCTTGGCCTATGCTAAAAAGCCGTCTGTTTTCACCCCCAAACCTTTCCGGGAAGAATTTGCAACAGTTTAGCACCATTTTTGAGTGAATTGGAGAATTTCAGATTTTTGCTGAAATTGTGACCCTGGGGCTTAGAATTTTTTTTTTCACAGGTTAAGTTGTCGAGGGTTGATTTCTTGACCTATCATAAAAAGCCGTCTGTTTCAACCGCCAAACCTTTCCGGGAAGAATTTGCAACACGTTGGCACCATCTTTGAGTGAATTGGAGAAATTCAGATTTTTGCTGACAATGTGACCCCGGGGCTTAGAAATTTTTTTTTTCACAGGTTAAGTTGTCGAGGGTTGATTTCTTGACCTATGATAAAAAGCCTTCTGTTTCCACCGCCAAACCTTTCAAGGGAGAATTTACAACAGTTTATCACCATTTTTGAGTGAATTGGAGAATTTCAGATTTTTGCTGAAGTTGTGACCCCGGGGCTTAGAAATTTTTTTTTTCACAGGTTAAGTTGTTGAGGGCTGATTTCATGTCCTATGATAAAAAGCCGTCTGTTTCCACCCCCAAACCTTTCCGGGAAGAATTTGCAACAGTTTAGCACCATTTTTGAGTGAATTGGAGAATTTCAGATTTTTGCTGAAAATGTGACCCCGGGGCTTAGAAATTTTTTCCCCCACAGGTTAAGTTGTTGAGGGCTGATTTCATGTCCTATGATAAAAAGCCTTCTGTTTCCACCGCCAAACCTTTCAAGGGAGAATTTACAACAGTTTATCACCATTTTTGAGTGAATTGGAGAATTTCAGATTTTTGCTGAAGTTGTGACCCCGGGGCTTAGAAACTTTTTTTTTAACAGGTTAAGTTGTTGAGGGCTGATTTCATGTCCTATGATAAAAAGCCGTCTGTTTCCACCCCCAAACCTTTCCGGGAAGAATTTGAAACAGTTTAGCACCATTTTTGAGTGAATTGGAGAATTTCAGATTTTTGCTTAGAAATTTTTTCCCCCACAGGTTAAGTTGTCGAGGGCTGATTTCATGTCCTATGATAAAAAGCCTTCTGTTTCCACCGCCAAACCTTTCAGGGGAGTATTTGCAAAACTTTGGCACCATTTTTGAGTGAATTGGAGAATTTCAGATTTTTGCTGAAGTTGTGACCCCGGGGCTTAGAATTTTTTTTTTTCACAGGTTAAGTTGTCGAGGGTTGATTTCTTGGCCTATGCTAAAAAGCCTTCTGTTTCCATCGCCAAACCTTTCAGGGGTGAATTTACAACAGTTTAGCACCATTTTTGAGTGAATTGGAGAATTTCAGATTTTTGCTGAAATTGTGACCCTGGGGCTTAGAAATTTTTTTTTTCACAGGTTAAGTTGTCGAGGGTTGATTTCTTGACCTATGATAAAAAGCCTTCTGTTTCCACCGCCAAACCTTTCAGGGGAGAATTTACAACAGTTTAGCACCATTTTTGAGTGAATTGGAGAATTTCATATTTGTGCTGAAGTTGTGACCCCGGGGCTTAGAAAAAATTTTTTTCACACGTTACGTCTTCGAAGGCTGATTTCATGTCCTATGATAAAAAGCCGTCTGTTTCCACCGCCAAACCTTTCAAGGGAGAATTTGCAACAGTTTAGCACCATCTTTGAGTGAATTGGAGAATTTCAGATTTTTGCTGAAGTTGAGACCCCAGGGCTTAGAAATTTTTTTTTTCACAGGTTAAGTTGTCTTGGGTTGATTTCTTGGCCTATGATAAAAAGCCGTCTGTTTCCACCGCCAAACCTTTCAGGGGGAATTTACAACAGTTTAGCACCATTTTTGAGTGAATTGGAGAATTTCAGATTTTTGCTGAAGTTGTGACCCCGGGGCTTAGAAATTTTTTTTTTCACAGGTTAAGTTGTCGAGGGCTGATTTCATGTCCTCTGATAAAAAGCCTTCTGTTTCCACCGCCAAACCTTTCAGGGGAGTATTTGCAACACGTTGGCACCATTTTTGAGTGAATTGGAGAATTTCAGATTTTTGCTGAAGTTGTGACCCCAGGGCTTAGAATTTTTTTTTTTTCACAGGTTAAGTTGTCGAGGGCTGATTTCATGTTCTATGATAAAAAGCCTTCTCAAGTTTGGCAACATCTTGGAGTGAATTGGAGAATTTCAGATTTTTGCTGAAGTTGTAACCCCGGGGCTTAGAAAATTTTTTTTTCACAGGTTAAGTTGTCTTGGGTTGATTTATTGGCCTATGATAAAAAGCCGTCTGTTTCCACCGCCAAACCTTTCAGGGGAGAATTTACAACAGTTTAGCACCATTTTTGAGTGAATTGGAGAATTTCAGATTTTTGCTGAAGTTGTGACCCCGAGGCTTAGAAATTTTTTTTTTCACAGGTTAAGTTGTCGAGGGCTGATTTCATGTCCTCTGATAAAAAGCCTTCTGTTTCCACCGCCAAACCTTTCAGGGGAGTATTTGCAACACGTTGGCACCATTTTTGAGTGAATTGGAGAATTTCAGATTTTTGCTGAAGTTGTGACCCCAGGGCTTAGAAATTTTTTTTTTCACAGGTTAAGTTGTCGAGGGCTGATTTCATGTTCTATGATAAAAAGCCTTCTCAAGTTTGGCACCATCTTTGAGTGAATTGGAAAATTTCAGATTTTTGCTGAAGTTGTGACCCCGGGGCTTAGAATTTTTTTTTTTCACAGGTTAAGTTGTCGAGGGCTGATTTCATGTCCTATGATAAAAAGCCTTCTGTTTCCACCGCCAAACGTTTCAGGGGAGTATTTGCAAAACTTTGGCACCATCTTTGAGTGAATTGGAGAATTTCAGATTTTTGGTGAAGTTGTGACCCCGGGGCTTAGAATTTTTTATTTCCACAGGTTAAGTTGTCGAGGGTTGATTTCTTGGCCTATGCTAAAAAGCCTTCTGTTTCCATCGCCAAACCTTTCAGGGGTGAATTTACAACAGTTTAGCACCATTTTTGAGTGAATTGGAGAATTTCAGATTTTTGCTGAAATTGTGACCCTGGGGCTTAGAAATTTTTTTTTTTCACAGGTTAAGTTGTCGAGGGTTGATTTCTTGACCTATGATAAAAAGCCTTCTGTTTCCACCGCCAAACCTTTCAGGGGAGAATTTACAACAGTTTAGCACCATTTTTGAGTGAATTGGAGAATTTCATATTTGTGCTGAAGTTGTGACCCCGGGGCTTAGAAAAATTTTTTTTCACACGTTACGTCTTCGAAGGCTGATTTCATGTCCTATGATAAAAAGCCGTCTGTTTCCACCGCCAAACCTTTCAAGGGAGAATTTGCAACAGTTTAGCACCATGTTTGAGTGAATTGGAGAATTTCAGATTTTTGCTGAAGTTGAGACCCCAGGGCTTAGAAAATTTTTTTTTCACAGGTTAAGTTGTCTTGGGTTGATTTCTTGGCCTATGATAAAAAGCCGTCTGTTTCCACCGCCAAACCTTTCAGGGGAGAATTTACAACAGTTTAGCACCATTTTTGAGTGAATTGGAGAATTTCAGATTTTTGCTGAAGTTGTGACCCCGGGGCTTAGAAATTTTTTTTTTCACAGGTTAAGTTGTCGAGGGCTGATTTCATGTCCTATGATAAAAAGCCTTCTGTTTCCACCGCCAAACCTTTCAGGGGAGTATTTGCAACACGTTGGCACCATTTTTGAGTGAATTGGAGAATTTCAGATTTTTGCTGAAGTTGTGACCCCAGGGCTTAGAAATTTTTTTTTTTCACAGGTTAAGTTGTCGAGGGCTGATTTCATGTTCTATGATAAAAAGCCTTCTCAAGTTTGGCAACATCTTGGAGTGAATTGGAGAATTTCAGATTTTTGCTGAAGTTGTGACCCCGGGGCTTAGAATTTTTTTTTTCCACAGGTTAAGTTGTCGAGGGCTGATTTCATGTCCTATGATAAAAAGCCTTCTGTTTCCACCGCCAAACCTTTCAAGGGAGAATTTGCAACAGTTTAGCACCATCTTTGAGTGAATTGGAGAATTTCAGATTTTTGCTGAAGTTGTAACCCCGGGGCTTAGAAAATTTTTTTTTCACAGGTTAAGTTGTCTTGGGTTGATTTATTGGCCTATGATAAAAAGCCGTCTGTTTCCACCGCCAAACCTTTCAGGGGAGAATTTACAACAGTTTAGCACCATTTTTGAGTGAATTGGAGAATTTCAGATTTTTGCTGAAGTTGTGACCCCGAGGCTTAGAAATTTTTTTTTTCACAGGTTAAGTTGTCGAGGGCTGATTTCATGTCCTCTGATAAAAAGCCTTCTGTTTCCACCGCCAAACCTTTAAGGGGAGTATTTGCAACACGTTGGCACCATTTTTGAGTGAATTGGAGAATTTCAGATTTTTGCTGAAGTTGTGACCCCAGGGCTTAGAAATTTTTTTTTTCACAGGTTAAGTTGTCGAGGGCTGATTTCATGTTCTATGATAAAAAGCCTTCTCAAGTTTGGCACCATCTTTGAGTGAATTGGAAAATTTCAGATTTTTGCTGAAGTTGTGACCCCGGGGCTTAGAATTTTTTTTTTTCACAGGTTAAGTTGTCGAGGGCTGATTTCATGTCCTATGATAAAAAGCCTTCTGTTTCCACCGCCAAACGTTTCAGGGGAGTATTTGCAAAACTTTGGCACCATCTTTGAGTGAATTGGAGAATTTCAGATTTTTGCTGAAGTTGTGACCCCGGGGCTTAGAATTTTTTATTTCCACAGGTTAAGTTGTCGAGGGCTGATTTTATGTCCTATATTAAAAAGCCTTCTGTTTCCACCGCCAAACCTTTCAGGGGTGAATTTACAACAGTTTATCACCATTTTTGAGTGAATTGGAGAATTTCAGATTTTTGCTGAAGTTGTGACCCCGGGGCTTAGAATTTTTTTTTTCACAGGTTAAGTTGTCGAGGGTTGATTTCTTGGCCTATGCTAAAAAGCCTTCTGTTTCCATCGCCAAACCTTTCAGGGGTGAATTTACAACAGTTTAGCACCATTTTTGAGTGAATTGGAGAATTTCAGATTTTTGCTGAAATTGTGACCTTGGGGCTTAGAATTTTTTTTTTTTCACAGGTTAAGTTGTCGAGGGTTGATTTCTTGACCTATGATAAAAAGCCTTCTGTTTCCACCGCCAAACCTTTCAGGGGAGAATTTACAACAGTTTAGCACCATTTTTGAGTGAATTGGAGAATTTCAGATTTGTGCTGAAGTTGTGACCCCGGGGCTTAGAAAAAATTTTTTTCACACGTTACGTCTTCGAAGGCTGATTTCATGTCCTATGATGAAAAGCCATCTGTTTCCACCGCCAAACCTTTCCGGGGAAGAATTTGCAACACGTTGGCACCATCTTTGAGTGAATTGAAGAATTTCATATTTTTGCTGAAGTTGTGACCCTGGGGCTTAGAAATTTTTTTTTCACAGGTTAAGTTGTCGAGGGTTGATTTCATGTCCTATGATAAAAAGCCTTCTGTTTCCACCGCCAAACCTTTCAGGGGAGAATTTGCAACAGTTTAGCACCATCTTTGAGTGAATTGGAGAATTTCAGATTTTTGCTGAAGTTGAGACCCCGGGGCTTAGAAAAAAAATTTTTCACAGGTTAAGTTGTCGAGGGTTGATTTCTTGGCCTATGATAAAAAGCCGTCTGTTTCCACCGCCAAACCTTTCAGGGGAGAATTTAAAACAGTTTAGCACCATTTTTGAGTGAATTGGAGAATTTCAGATTTTTGCTGAAGTTGTGACCCCGGGGCTTAGAAAATTTTTTTTTCACAGGTTAAGTTTTTAAGGGCTGATTTCTTGACCTCTGATAAAAAGCCTTCTGTTTCCACCGCCAAACCTTTCAGGGGAGTATTTGCAACACGTTGGCACCATCTTTGAGTGAATTGGAGAATTTCAGATTTTTGCTGAAGTTGTGACCCCGGGGCTTAGAAATTTTTTTTTTCACAGGTTAAGTTGTCAAGGGCTGATTTCATGTCCGATGATAAAAAGCCGTCTGTTTCCACCCCCAAACCTTTCCGGGAAGAATTTGCAACAGTTTAGCACCATTTTTGAGTGAATTGGAGAATTTCAGATTTTTGCTGAAAATGTGACCCCGGGGCTTAGAAATTTTTTCCCCCACAGGTTAAGTTGTTGAGGGCTGATTTCATGTCCTATGATAAAAAGCCTTCTGTTTCCACCGCCAAACCTTTCAGGGGAGTATTTGCAAAACTTTGGCACCATCTTTGAGTGAATTGGAGAATTTCAGATTTTTGCTGAAGTTGTGACCCCGGGCTTAGAAAAAATTTTTTTCACAGGTTAAGTTGTCGAGGGTTGATTTCTTGGCCTATGATAAAAAGCCTTCTGTTTCCATCGCCAAACCTTTCAGGGGAGAATTTGCAACAGTTTAGCACCATCTTTGAGTGAATTGGAGAATTTCAGATTTTTGCTGAAGTTGTGACCCAGGGGCTTAGAAATTTTTTTTCCCACAGGTTAAGTTGTCGAGGGCTGATTTCATGTTCTATGATAAAAAGCCTTCTCTTTCCACCGCCAAACCTTTCAGGGGAGTATTTGCAAAAGTTTGGCACCATCTTTGAGTGAATTGGAGAATTTCAGATTTTTGCTGAAGTTGTGACCCCGGGGCTTAGAAAAAAATTTTTTCACACGTTACGTCTTCGAAGGCTGATTTCATGTCCTATGATAAAAAGCCGTCTATTTCCACCGCCAAACCTTTCCGGGAAGAATTTGCAACACGTTGGCACCATCATTGAGTGAATTGGAGAATTTCAGATTTTTGCTGAAGTTGTGACCCTGGGGCTTAGAAATTTTTTTTTTCACAGGTTAAGTTGTCGAGGGCTGATTTCATGTCCTATGATAAAAAGCCTTCTGTTTCCACTGCCAAACCTTTCAGGGGAGAATTTACAACAGTTTACCACCATTTTTGAGTGAATTGGAGAATGTCAGATTTTTGCTGAAGTTGTGACCCCGGGGCTTAGATATTTTTTTTTCACAGGTTAAGTTGTTGAGGGCTGATTTCATGTCCTATGATAAAAAGCCGTCTGTTTCCACCCCCAAACCTTTCAGGGGTGAATTTGCAACAGTTTAGCACCATTTTTGAGTGAATTGGAGAATTTCAGATTTTTGCTGAAATTGTGACCCCGGGGCTTAGAAATTTTTTCCCCCACAGGTTAAGTTGTTGAGGGCTGATTTCATGTCCTATGATAAAAAGCCTTCTGTTTCCACCGCCAAACCTTTCAGGGGAGTATTTGCAACACGTTGGCACCATCTTTGAGTGAATTGGAGAATTTCAGATTTTTCCTGAAATTGTGACCCCGGGGCTTAGAATTTTTTTTTTTTTCACAGGTTAAGTTGTTGAGGGTTGATTTCTTGACCTATGATAAAAAGCCTTCTGTTTCCACCGCCAAGCCTTTCAGGGGAGAATTTACAACAGTTTACCACCATTTTTGAGTGAATTGGAGAATTTCAGATTTTTGCTGAAGTTGTGACCCCGGGGCTTAGAATTTTTTTTTTTCACAGGTTAAGTTGTCGAGAGTTGATTTCATGTCCTATGATAAAAAGCCTTCTGTTTCCACCGCCAAACCTTTCAGGGGAGAATTTGCAACAGTTTAGCACCATCTTTGAGTGAATTGGAGAATTTCAGATTTTTGCTGAAGTTGAGACCCCGGGGCTTAGAAATTTTTTTTTTCACAGGTTAAGTTGTCGAGGGCTGATTTCATGTCCTATGATAAAAAGCCTTCTGTTTCCACCGCCAAACCTTTCGGGGGAGAATTTACAACAGTTTACCACCATTTTTGAGTGAATTGGAGAATTTCAGATTTTTGCTGAAGTTGTGACCCCGGGGCTTAGATATTTTTTTTCCCACAGGTTAAGTTGTCGAGGGCCGATTTCATGTCCTATGATAAAAAGCCTTCTGTTTCCACCGCCAAACCTTTCAGGGGAGAATTTACAACAGTTTAGCACCATTTTTGAGTGAATTGGAGAATTTCAGATTTTTCCTGAAAATGTGACCCCGGGCTTAGAATTTTTTTTTTTTAACAGGTTAAGTTGTTGAGGGCTGATTTCATGTCCTATGATAAAAAGCCGTCTGTTTCCACCGCCAAGCCTTTCAGGGGAGAATTTACAACAGTTTACCACCATTTTTGAGTGAATTGGAGAATTTCAGATTTTTGCTGAAGTTGTGACCCCGGGGCTTAGAAATTTTTTTTTCACAGGTTAAGTTGTCGAGAGTTGATTTCATGTCCTATGATAAAAAGCCTTCTGTTTCCACCGCCAAACCTTTCAGGGGAGAATTTGCAACAGTTTAGCACCATCTTTGAGTGAATTGGAGAATTTCAGATTTTTGCTGAAGTTGAGACCCCGGGGCTTAGAAAATTTTTTTTTCACAGGTTAAGTTGTCGAGGGCCGATTTCATGTCCTATGATAAAAAGCCTTCTGTTTCCACCGCCAAACCTTTCAGGGGAGAATTTACAACAGTTTAGCACCATTTTTGAGTGAATTGGAGAATTTCAGATTTTTCCTGAAATTGTGACCCCGGGCTTAGAATTTTTTTTTTCACAGGTTAAGTTGTCGAGGGTTGATTTCTTGGCCTATGATAAAAAGCCTTCTGTTTCCACCGCCAAACCTTTCAGGGGAGAATTTGCAACAGTTTAGCACCATCTTTCAGTGAATTGGAGAATTTCAGATTTCTGCTGAAGTTGTGACCCCGGGGCTTAGAAATTTTTTTTTTCACAGGTTAACTTGTCGAGGGCTGATTTCATGTCCTATGATAAAAAGCCTTCTGTTTCAACCGCCAAACCTTTCAGGGGAGAATTTGCAACAGTTTAGCACCATTTTTGAGTGAATTGGAGAATTTCAGATTTTTGCTGAAATTGTAACCCCGGGGCTTAGAAATTTTTCTTTTCACAGGTTAAGTTGTCGAGCGCTGATTTCATGCCCTATGATAAAAAGCCTTCTGTTTCCACCGCCAAACCTTTCAGGGGAGTATTTGGAACACGTTGGCACCATCTTTGAGTGAATTGGAGAATTTCAGATTTTTGCTGAAGTTGTGACCCCGGGGCTTAGAATTTTTTTTTTTCACAGGTTAAGTTGTTGAGGGTTGATTTCTTGGCCTATGATAAAAAGCCTTCTGTTTCCACCGCCAAACCTTTCAGGGGAGAATTTGCAACAGTTTAGCACCATTTTTGAGTGAATTGGAGAATTTCAGATTTTTGCTGAAGTTGTGACCCCGGGGCTTAGAAATTTTTTTCCCCACACATTACGTCTTCGAAGGCTGATTTCATGTCCTATGATAAAAAGCCGTCTGTTTCCACGGCCAAACCTTTCCGGGAAGAATTTGCAACACGTTGGCACCATCTCTGAGTGAATTGGAGAATTTCAGATTTTTCCTGAAGTTGTGACCCTGGGGCTTAGAATTTTTTTTTTCACAGGTTAAGTTGTCGAGGGTTGATTTCTTGACCTATGATAAAAAGCCTTCTGTTTTCACCGCCAAACCTTTCAAGGGAGAATTTACAACAGTTTATCACCATTTTTGAGTGAATTGGAGAATTTCAGATTTTTGCTGAAGTTGTGATCCCGGGGCTTAGAATTTTTTTTTTTTAACAGGTTAAGTTGTTGAGGGCTGATTTCATGTCCTATGATAAAAAGCCGTCTGTTTCCACCCCCAAACCTTTCCGGGAAGAATTTGCAACAGTTTAGCACCATTTTTGAGTGAATTGGAGAATTTCAGATTTTTGCTGAAAATGTGACCCCGGGGCTTAGAAATTCCCCCCCCCCACAGGTTAAGTTGTTGAGGGCTGATTTCATGTCCTATGATAAAAAGCCTTCTGTTTCCACCACCAAACCTTTCAGGGGAGTATTTGCAAAACTTTGGCACAATCTTTGAGTGAATTGGAGAATTTCAGATTTTTGCTGAAATTGTGACCCTGGGGCTTAGAAATTTTTTTTTTCACAGGTTAAGTTGTTGAGGGTTGATTTCTTGACCTATGATAAAAAGCCTTCTGTTTCCACCGCCAAGCCTTTCAGGGGAGAATTTACAACAGTTTAGCACCATTTTTGAGTGAATTGGAGAATTTCAGATTTTTCCTGAAATTGTGACCCCGGGCTTAGAATTTTTTTTTTTCACAGGTTAAGTTGTCGAGGGTTGATTTCTTGGCCTATGATAAAAAGCCTTCTGTTTCCACCGCTAAACCTTTCAGGGGAGAATTTGCAACAGTTTAGCACCATCTTTCAGTGAATTGGAGAATTTCAGATTTCTGCTGAAGTTGTGACCCCGGGGCTTAGAAATTTTTTTTTTCACAGGTTAACTTGTTGAGGGCTGATTTCATGTCCTATGATAAAAAGCCTTCTGTTTCAACCGCCAAACCTTTCAGGGGAGAATTTGCAACAGTTTAGCACCATTTTTGAGTGAATTGGAGAATTTCAGATTTTTGCTGAAATTGTGACCCCGGGGCTTAGAAATTTTTTTCCCCACACATTACGTCTTCGAAGGCTGATTTCATGTCCTATGATAAAAAGCCGTCTGTTTCCACGGCCAAACCTTTCCGGGAAGAATTTGCAACACGTTGGCACCATCTCTGAGTGAATTGGAGAATTTCAGATTTTTCCTGAAGTTGTGACCCTGGGGCTTAGAATTTTTTTTTTCACAGGTTAAGTTGTCGAGGGTTGATTTCTTGACCTATGATAAAAAGCCTTCTGTTTTCACCGCCAAACCTTTCAAGGGAGAATTTACAACAGTTTATCACCATTTTTGAGTGAATTGGAGAATTTCAGATTTTTGCTGAAGTTGTGACCCCGGGGCTTAGAATTTTTTTTTTTTTAACAGGTTAAGTTGGTGAGGGCTGATTTCATGTCCTATGATAAAAAGCCGTCTGTTTCCACCCCCAAACCTTTCCGGGAAGAATTTGCAACAGTTTAGCACCATTTTTGAGTGAATTGGAGAATTTCAGATTTTTGCTGAAAATGTGACCCCGGGGCTTAGAAATTTCCCCCCCCCACAGGTTAAGTTGTTGAGGGCTGATTTCATGTCCTATGATAAAAAGCCTTCTGTTTCCACCACCAAACCTTTCAGGGGAGTATTTGCAAAACTTTGGCACAATCTTTGAGTGAATTGGAGAATTTCAGATTTTTGCTGAAATTGTGACCCTGGGGCTTAGAAATTTTTTTTTTCACAGGTTAAGTTGTTGAGGGTTGATTTCTTGACCTATGATAAAAAGCCTTCTGTTTCCACCGCCAAGCCTTTCAGGGGAGAATTTACAACAGTTTAGCACCATTTTTGAGTGAATTGGAGAATTTCAGATTTTTCCTGAAATTGTGACCCCGGGCTTAGAATTTTTTTTTTCCACAGGTTAAGTTGTCGAGGGTTGATTTCTTGGCCTATGATAAAAAGCCTTCTGTTTCCACCGCCAAACCTTTCAGGGGAGAATTTGCAACAGTTTAGCACCATTTTTGAGTGAATTGGAGAATTTCAGATTTTTGCTGAAGTTGTGACCCCGGGGCTTAGAAATTTTTTTTCCCACACATTACGTCTTCGAAGGCTGATTTCATGTCCTATGATAAAAAGCCGTCTGTTTCCACGGCCAAACCTTTCCGGGAAGAATTTGCAACACGTTGGCACCATCTCTGAGTGAATTGGAGAATTTCAGATTTTTCCTGAAGTTGTGACCCTGGGGCTTAGAATTTTTTTTTTCACAGGTTAAGTTGTCGAGGGTTGATTTCTTGACCTATGATAAAAAGCCTTCTGTCTTCACCGCCAAACCTTTCAAGGGAGAATTTACAACAGTTTATCACCATTTTTGAGTGAATTGGAGAATTTCAGATTTTTGCTGAAGTTGTGACCCCGGGGCTTAGAATTTTTTTTTTTAACAGGTTAAGTTGTTGAGGGCTGATTTCATGTCCTAAGATCAAAAGCCGTCTGTTTCCACCCCCAAACCTTTCCGGGAAGAATTTGCAACAGTTTAGCACCATTTTTGAGTGAATTGGAGAATTTCAGATTTTTGCTGAAAATGTGACCCCGGGGCTTAGAAATCCCCCCCCCCCTGATTTCATGTCCTATGATAAAAAGCCTTCTGTTTCCACCACCAAACCTTTCAGGGGAGTATTTGCAAAACTTTGGCACAATCTTTGAGTGAATTGGAGAATTTCAGATTTTTGCTGAAATTGTGACCCTGGGGCTTAGAAATTTTTTTTTTCACAGGTTAAGTTGTTGAGGGTTGATTTCTTGACCTATGATAAAAAGCCTTCTGTTTCCACCGCCAAGCCTTTCAGGGGAGAATTTACAACAGTTTACCACCATTTTTGAGTGAATTGGAAAATTTCAGATTTTTGCTGAAATTGTGACCCTGGGGCTTAGAAATTTTTCTTTTCACATGTTACGTCTTCGAAGGCTGATTTTATGTCCTATGATAAAAAGCCGTCTGTTTCCACCGCCAAACGTTTCAGGGGAGTATTTGCAAAACTTTGGCACCATCTTTGAGTGAATTGGAGAATTTCAGATTTTTGCTGAAGTTGTGACCCCGGGGCTTAGATTTTTTTTTCCCACAGGTTAAGTTGTCGAGGGCTGATTTCATGTCCTATGATAAAAAGCCTTCTGTTTCCACCGCCAAACCTTTCAGGGGAGAATTTACAACAGTTTAGCACCATTTTTGAGTGAATTTGGGAATTTCAGATTTTTGCTGAAGTTGTGACCCCGGGGCTTAGAAACTTTTTTTTCCACACGTTACGTCTTCGAAGGCTGATTTCATGTCCTATGATAAAAAGCCGTCTATTTCCACCGCCAAACCTTTCCGGGAAGAATTTGCAACACGTTGGCACCATCATTGAGTGAATTGGAGAATTTCAGATTTTTGCTGAAAATGTGACCCCGGGGCTTAGAAATTTCCCCCCCCCCCCTGATTTCATGTCCTATGATAAAAAGCCTTCTGTTTCCACCACCAAACCTTTCAGGGGAGTATTTGCAAAACTTTGGCACAATCTTTGAGTGAATTGGAGAATTTCAGATTTTTGCTGAAATTGTGACCCTGGGGCTTAGAATTTTTTTTTTTCACAGGTTAAGTTGTTGAGGGTTGATTTCTTGACCTATGATAAAAAGCCTTCTGTTTCCACCGCCAAGCCTTTCAGGGGAGAATTTACAACAGTTTACCACCATTTTTGAGTGAATTGGAAAATTTCAGATTTTTGCTGAAATTGTGACCCCGGGGCTTAGAAATTTTTCTTTTCACATGTTACGTCTTCGAAGGCTGATTTTATGTCCTATGATAAAAAGCCGTCTGTTTCCACCGCCAAACGTTTAAGGGGAGTATTTGCAAAACTTTGGCACCATCTTTGAGTGAATTGGAGAATTTCAGATTTTTGCTGAAGTTGTGACCCCGGGGCTTAGATTTTTTTTTTCCGACAGGTTAAGTTGTCGAGGGCTGATTTCATGTCCTATGATAAAAAGCCTTCTGTTTCCACCGCCAAACCTTTCAGGGGAGAATTTACAACAGTTTAGCACCATTTTTGAGTGAATTTGGGAATTTCAGATTTTTGCTGAAGTTGTGACCCCGGGGCTTAGAAACTTTTTTTTCCACACGTTACGTCTTCGAAGGCTGATTTCATGTCCTATGATAAAAAGCCGTCTATTTCCACCGCCAAACCTTTCCGGGAAGAATTTGCAACACGTTGGCACCATCATTGAGTGAATTGGAGAATTTCAGATTTTTGCTGAAAATGTGACCCCGGGGCTTAGAAATTCCCCCCCCCCCCCTGATTTCATGTCCTATGATAAAAAGCCTTCTGTTTCCACCACCAAACCTTTCAGGGGAGTATTTGCAAAACTTTGGCACAATCTTTGAGTGAATTGGAGAATTTCAGATTTTTGCTGAAATTGTGACCCTGGGGCTTAGAATTTTTTTTTTTCACAGGTTAAGTTGTTGAGGGTTGATTTCTTGACCTATGATAAAAAGCCTTCTGTTTCCACCGCCAAGCCTTTCAGGGGAGAATTTACAACAGTTTACCACCATTTTTGAGTGAATTGGAGAATGTCAGATTTTTGCTGAAGTTGTGACCCCGGGGCTTAGAAACTTTTTTTTCCACACGTTACGTCTTCGAAGGCTGATTTCATGTCTTATGATAAAAAGCCGTCTGTTTCCACCCCCAAACCTTTCCGGGAAGAATTTGCAACAGTTTAGCACCATTTTTGAGTGAATTGGAGAATTTCAGATTTTTGCTGAAAATGTGACCCCGGGGCTTAGAAATTTTTTCCCCCACAGGTTAAGTTGTTGAGGGCTGATTTCATGTCCTATGATAAAAAGCCTTCTGTTTCCACCGCCAAACCTTTCAGGTGAGAATTTACAACAGTTTAGCACCATTTTTGAGTGAATTGGAAAATTTCAGATTTTTGCTGAAATTGTGACCCCGGGGCTTAGAAATTTTTTCCCCCACAGGTTAAGTTGTTGAGGGCTGATTTCATATCCTATGATAAAAAGCCTTCTGTTTGCACCGCCAAATCTTTCAGGTGAGAATTTACAACAGTTTAGCACCATTTTTGAGTGAATTGGAGAATTTCAGATTTTTGCTGAAATTGTGACCCCGGGGCTTAGAAATTTTTCTTTTCACAGGTTAAGTTGTCGAGGGCTGATTTCATGTCCTATGATAAAAAGCCTTCTGTTTCCACCGCCAAACCTTTCAGGGGAGTATTTGCAACACGTTGGCACCATCTTTGAGTGAATTGGAGAATTTCAGATTTTTGCTGAAGTTGTGACCCAGGGGGTTTAGAAATATTTTTTTTCACAGGTTAAGTTGTCGAGGGCTGATTTCATGTTCTATGATAAAAAGCCTTCTCAAGTTTGGCACCATCTTTGAGTGAATTGGAGAATTTCAGATTTTTGCTGAAGTTGTGACCCCGGGGCTTAGAAAAATTTTTTTTCACAGGTTAAGTTGTCGAGGGCTGATTTCATATCCTATGATAAAAAGCCTTCTGTTTGCACCGCCAAATCTTTCAGGTGAGAATTTACAACAGTTTAGCACCATTTTTGAGTGAATTGGAAAATTTCAGATTTTTGCTGAAATTGTGACCCCGGGGCTTAGAAATTTTTCTTTTCACACGTTACGTCTTCGAAGGCTGATTTTATGTCCTATGATAAAAAGCCTTCTGTTTCCACGGCCAAACCTTTCCGGGAAGAATATGCAACACGTTGGCACCATCTTTGAGTGAATTGGAGAATTTCAGATTTTTGCTGAAGTTGTGACCCCGGGGCTTAGATTTTTTTTTCCCCACAGGTTAAGTTGTCGAGGGCTGATTTCATGTCCTATGGTAAAAAGCCTTCTGTTTCCACCGCCAAACCTTTCAAGGGAGAATTTACAACAGTTTATCACCATTTTTGAGTGAATTGGAGAATTTCAGAGTTTTGCTGAAGTTGTGACCCCGGGGCTTAGAAATTTTTTTTTTCACACGTTAAGTTGTTGAGGGCTGATTTCATGTCCTATGATAAAAAGCCGTCTGTTTCCACCCCCAAACCTTTCCGGGAAGAATTTGCAACAGTTTAGCACCATTTTTGAGTGAATTGGAGAATTTCAGATTTTTGCTGAAAATGTGACCCCGGGGCTTAGAAATTTTTTCCCCCACAGGTGAAGTTGTTGAGGGCTGATTTCATGTCCTATGATAAAAAGCCGTCTGTTTCCACCGCCAAACCTTTCCGGGAAGAATTTGCAACACGTTGGCACCATCTTTGAGTGAATTGGAGAATTTCAGATTTTTGCTGAAGTTGTGACCCTGGGGCTTAGAATTTTTTTTTTTCACAGGTTAAGTTGTCGAAGGTTGATTTCATGTCCTATGATAAAAAGCCTTCTGTTTCCACCGCCAAACCTTTCAGGGGAGAATTTGCAACAGTTTAGCACCATCTTTGAGTGAATTGGAGAATTTCAGATTTTTGCTGAAGTTGAGACCCCGGGGCTTAGAAATTTTTTTTTTCACAGGTTAAGTTGTCGAGGGTTGATTTCTTGGCCTATGATAAAAAGCCTTCTGTTTCCACCGCCAAACCTTTCAGGGGAGAATTTACAACAGTTTAGCACCATTTTTGAGTGAATTGGAGAATTTCAGATTTTTGCTGAAGTTGTGACCCCGGGCTTAGAAATTTTTTTTTTCACAGGTTAAGTTGTCGAGGGTTGATTTCTTCGACTATGATAAAAAGCCTTCTGTTTCCACCGCCAAACCTTTCAGGGGAGAATTTGCAACAGTTTAGCACCATCTTTCAGTGAATTGGAGAATTTCAGATTTCTGCTGAAGTTGTGACCCCGGGGCTTAGAAATTTTTTTTTTCACTGGTTAAGTTGTCGAGGGTTGATTTCTTGGCCTATTATAAAAAGCCTTCTGTTTCCACCGCCAAACCTTTCAGGGGAGAATTAACAACAGTTTAGCACCATTTTTGAGTGAATTGGAGAATTTCAGATTTTTGCTGAAGTTGTGACCCCGGCGCTTAGAAATTTTTTTTTTCACAGGTTAAGTTGTCGAGGGCTGATTTCATGTCCTATGATAAAAAGCCTTCTGTTTCCACCGCCAAACTTTTCAGGGGAGAATTTGCAACAGTTTAGCACCATTTTTGAGTGAATTGGAGAATTTCAGATTTTTGCTGAAATTGTGACCCCGGGGCTTAGAAATTTTTCTTTTCACAGGTTAAGTTGTCGAGGGCTGATTTCATGTCCTATGATAAAAAGCCTTCTGTTTCCACCGCCAAACCTTTCAGGGGAGTATTTGCAACACGTTGGCACCATCTTTGAGTGAATTGGAGAATTTCAGATTTTTGCTGAAGTTGTGACCCAGGGGGTTAGAAATTTTTTTTTTCACAGGTTAAGTTGTCGAGGGCTGATTTCATGTTCTATGATAAAAAGCCTTCTCAAGTTTGGCACCATCTTTGAGTGAATTGGAGAATTTCAGATATTTGCTAAAGTTGTGACCCCGGGGCTTAGAAATTTTTTTTTTCACAGGTTAACTTGTCGAGGGCTGATTTCATATCCTATGATAAAAAGCCTTCTGTTTGCACCGCCAAATCTTTCAGGTGAGAATTTACAACAGTTTAGCACCATTTTTGAGTGAATTGGAAAATTTCAGATTTTTGCTGAAATTGTGACCCCGGGGCTTAGAAATTTTTTTTTTCACAGGTTAAGTTGTCGAGGGCTGATTTCATGTTCTATGATAAAAAGCCTTCTGTTTCCACCGCCAAACCTTTCAGGGGAGTATTTGCAAAAGTTTGGCACCATCTTTGAGTGAATTGGAGAATTTCAGATTTTTGCTGAAATTGTGACCCTGGGGCTTAGAAATTTTTTTTTTCACAGGTTAAGTTGTCGAGGGTTGATTTCTTGACCTATAATAAAAAGCCTTCTGTTTCCACCGCCAAACCTTTCAGGGGAGAATTTACACCAGTTTAGCACCATTTTTCAGTGAATTGGAGAATTTCAGATTTTTGCTGAAGTTGTGACCCCGGGGCTTAGAAAAATTTTTTTTCACAGGTTAAGTTGTCGAGGGTTGATTTCTTGGCCTATGATAAAAAGCCTTCTGTTTCCACCGCCAAACCTTTCAGGGGAGAATTTACAACAGTTTAGCACCATTTTTGAGTGAATTGGAGAATTTCAGATTTTTGCTGAAGTTGTGACCCTGGGGCTTAGAATTTTTTTTTTTTCACAGGTTAAGATGTCCAGGGCTGATTTCATGTCCTATGATAAAAAGCCTTCTGTTTCCACCGCCAAACCTTTCAGGGGAGAATTTACAACAGTTTAGCACCATTTTTGAGTGAATTGGAGAATTTCAGATTTTTGCTGAAGTTGTGACCCCGGGCTTAGAAATTTTTTTTTTCACAGGTTAAGTTGTCGAGGGTTGATTTCTTCGACTATGATAAAAAGCCTTCTGTTTCCACCGCCAAACCTTTCAGGGGAGAATTTGCAACAGTTTAGCACCATCTTTCAGTGAATTGGAGAATTTCAGATTTCTGCTGAAGTTGTGACCCCGGGGCTTAGAAATTTTTTTTTTCACTGGTTAAGTTGTCGAGGGTTGATTTCTTGGCCTATTATAAAAAGCCTTCTGTTTCCACCGCCAAACCTTTCAGGGGAGAATTAACAACAGTTTAGCACCATTTTTGAGTGAATTGGAGAATTTCAGATTTTTGCTGAAGTTGTGACCCCGGCGCTTAGAAATTTTTTTTTTCACAGGTTAAGTTGTCGAGGGCTGATTTCATGTCCTATGATAAAAAGCCTTCTGTTTCCACCGCCAAACTTTTCAGGGGAGAATTTGCAACAGTTTAGCACCATTTTTGAGTGAATTGGAGAATTTCAGATTTTTGCTGAAATTGTGACCCCGGGGCTTAGAAATTTTTCTTTTCACAGGTTAAGTTGTCGAGGGCTGATTTCATGTTCTATGATAAAAAGCCTTCTGTTTCCACCGCCAAACCTTTCAGGGGAGTATTTGCAACACGTTGGCACCATCTTTGAGTGAATTGGAGAATTTCAGATTTTTGCTGAAGTTGTGACCCAGGGGGTTAGAAATTTTTTTTTTTCACAGGTTAAGTTGTCGAGGGCTGATTTCATGTTCTATGATAAAAAGCCTTCTCAAGTTTGGCACCATCTTTGAGTGAATTGGAGAATTTCAGATTTTTGCTGAAGTTGTGACCCCGGGGCTTAGAAATTTTTTTTTTCACAGGTTAAGTTGTCGAGGGCTGATTTCATATCCTATGATAAAAAGCCTTCTGTTTGCACCGCCAAATCTTTCAGGTGAGAATTTACAACAGTTTAGCACCATTTTTGAGTGAATTGGAAAATTTCAGATTTTTGCTGAAATTGTGACCCCGGGGCTTAGAAATTTTTTTTTTCACAGGTTAAGTTGTCGAGGGCTGATTTCATGTTCTATGATAAAAAGCCTTCTGTTTCCACCGCCAAACCTTTCAGGGGAGTATTTGCAAAAGTTTGGCACCATCTTTGAGTGAATTGGAGAATTTCAGATTTTTGCTGAAATTGTGACCCTGGGGCTTAGAAATTTTTTTTTTCACAGGTTAAGTTGTCGAGGGTTGATTTCTTGACCTATAATAAAAAGCCTTCTGTTTCCACCGCCAAACCTTTCAGGGGAGAATTTACACCAGTTTAGCACCATTTTTGAGTGAATTGGAGAATTTCAGATTTTTGCTGAAGTTGTGACCCCGGGGCTTAGAAAATTTTTTTTTCACAGGTTAAGTTGTCGAGGGTTGATTTCTTGGCCTATGATAAAAAGCCTTCTGTTTCCACCGCCAAACCTTTCAGGGGAGAATTTACAACAGTTTAGCACCATTTTTGAGTGAATTGGAGAATTTCAGATTTTTGCTGAAGTTGTGACCCCGGGGCTTAGAAATTTTTTTTTTCACAGGTTAAGTTGTCGAGGGCTGATTTCATGTCCTATGATAAAAATCCTTCTGTTTCCACCGCCAAACCTTTCAGGGGAGAATTTGCAACAGTTTAGCACCATTTTTGAGTGAATTGGAGAATTTCAGATTTTTGCTGAAGTTGTGACCCTGGGGCTTAGAATTTTTTTTTTTTCACAGGTTAAGTTGTCGAGGGCTGATTTCATGTCCTATGATAAAAAGCCTTCTGTTTCCACCGCCAAAACTTTCAGGGGAGAATTTACAACAGTTTAGCACCATTTTTTAGTGAATTGGAGAATTTCAGATTTTTGCTGAAGTTGTTACCCCGGGGCTTAGAAATTTTTTTTTTCACAGGTTAAGTTGTCGAGGGCTGATTTCATGTCCTATGAAAAAAAAGCCTTCTGTTTCCACCGCCAAACCTTTCAGGGGAGTATTTGCAAAACTTTGGCACCATCTTGGAGTGAATTGGAGAATTTCAGATTTTTGCCGAAATTGTGACCCCGGCACTTATAAATTTTTTTCCCCCACAGGTTAAGTTGTCGAGGGCTGATTTCATGTCCTATGATAAAAAGCCGTCTGTTTCCACCGCCAAACCTTTCAGGGGAGAATTTACAACAGTTTAGCACCATTTTTGAGTGAATTGGAGAATTTCAGATTTTTGCTGAAGTTGTGACCCCGGGGCTTAGAATTTTTTTTTTCACAGGTTAAGTTGTCGAGGGCTGATTTCATGTCCTATGATAAACAGCCTTCTGTTTCCACCGCCAAACCTTTCAGGGGAGTATTTGCAAAACTTTGGCACCATCTTTGAGTGAATTGGAGAATTTCAGATTTTTGCTGAAGTTGTGACCCCGGGCTTAGAAAATTTTTTTTTCACAGGTTAAGTTGTCGAGGGTTGATTTCTTGGCCTATGATAAAAATCCTTCTGTTTCCACCGCCAAACCTTTCAGGGGAGAATTTGCAACAGTTTAGCACCATTTTTGAGTGAATTGGAGAATTTCAGATTTTTGCTGAAATTGTGACCCCGGGGCTTAGAAATTTTTCTTTTCACAGGTTAAGTTGTCGAGGGCTGATTTCATGTTCTATGATAAAAAGCCTTCTGTTTCCACCGCCAAACCTTTCAGGGGAGTATTTGCAACACGTTGGCACCATCTTTGAGTGAATTGGAGAATTTCAGATTTTTGCTGAAGTTGTGACCCAGGGGGTTAGAAATTTTTTTTTTTCACAGGTTAAGTTGTCGAGGGCTGATTTCATGTTCTATGATAAAAAGCCTTCTCAAGTTTGGCACCATCTTTGAGTGAATTGGAGAATTTCAGATTTTTGCTGAAGTTGTGACCCCGGGGCTTAGAAATTTTTTTTTTCACAGGTTAAGTTGTCGAGGGCTGATTTCATATCCTATGATAAAAAGCCTTCTGTTTGCACCACCAAATCTTTCAGGTGAGAATTTACAACAGTTTAGCACCATTTTTGAGTGAATTGGAAAATTTCAGATTTTTGCTGAAATTGTGACCCCGGGGCTTAGAAATTTTTTTTTTCACAGGTTAAGTTGTCGAGGGCTGATTTCATGTTCTATGATAAAAAGCCTTCTGTTTCCACCGCCAAACCTTTCAGGGGAGTATTTGCAAAAGTTTGGCACCATCTTTGAGTGAATTGGAGAATTTCAGATTTTTGCTGAAATTGTGACCCTGGGGCTTAGAAATTTTTTTTTTCACAGGTTAAGTTGTCGAGGGTTGATTTCTTGACCTATAATAAAAAGCCTTCTGTTTCCACCGCCAAACATTTCAGGGGAGAATTTACACCAGTTTAGCACCATTTTTGAGTGAATTGGAGAATTTCAGATTTTTGCTGAAGTTGTGACCCCGGGGCTTAGAAAATTTTTTTTTCACAGGTTAAGTTGTCGAGGGTTGATTTCTTGGCCTATGATAAAAAGCCTTCTGTTTCCACCGCCAAACCTTTCAGGGGAGAATTTACAACAGTTTAGCACCATTTTTGAGTGAATTGGAGAATTTCAGATTTTTGCTGAAGTTGTGACCCCGGGGCTTAGAAATTTTTTTTTTCACAGGTTAAGTTGTCGAGGGCTGATTTCATGTCCTATGATAAAAATCCTTCTGTTTCCACCGCCAAACCTTTCAGGGGAGAATTTGCAACAGTTTAGCACCATTTTTGAGTGAATTGGAGAATTTCAGATTTTTGCTGAAGTTGTGACCCTGGGGCTTAGAATTTTTTTTTTTTCACAGGTTAAGTTGTCGAGGGCTGATTTCATGTCCTATGATAAAAAGCCTTCTGTTTCCACCGCCAAAACTTTCAGGGGAGAATTTACAACAGTTTAGCACCATTTTTTAGTGAATTGGAGAATTTCAGATTTTTGCTGAAGTTGTTACCCCGGGGCTTAGAAATTTTTTTTTTCACAGGTTAAGTTGTCGAGGGCTGATTTCATGTCCTATGAAAAAAAAGCCTTCTGTTTCCACCGCCAAACCTTTCAGGGGAGTATTTGCAAAACTTTGGCACCATCTTGGAGTGAATTGGAGAATTTCAGATTTTTGCCGAAATTGTGACCCCGGCACTTATAAATTTTTTTCCCCCACAGGTTAAGTTGTCGAGGGCTGATTTCATGTCCTATGATAAAAAGCCGTCTGTTTCCACCGCCAAACCTTTCAGGGGAGAATTTACAACAGTTTAGCACCATTTTTGAGTGAATTGGAGAATTTCAGATTTTTGCTGAAGTTGTGACCCCGGGGCTTAGAATTTTTTTTTTCACAGGTTAAGTTGTCGAGGGCTGATTTCATGTCCTATGATAAACAGCCTTCTGTTTCCACCGCCAAACCTTTCAGGGGAGTATTTGCAAAACTTTGGCACCATCTTTGAGTGAATTGGAGAATTTCAGATTTTTGCTGAAGTTGTGACCCCGGGCTTAGAAAATTTTTTTTTCACAGGTTAAGTTGTCGAGGGTTGATTTCTTGGCCTATGATAAAAATCCTTCTGTTTCCACCGCCAAACCTTTCAGGGGAGAATTTACAACAGTTTAGCACCATTTTTGAGTGAATTGGAGAATTTCAGATTTTTGCTGAAGTTGTGACCCCGGGGCTTAGAAATTTTTTTTTTCACAGGTTAAGTTGTCGAGGGCTGATTTCATGTCCTCTGATAAAAAGCCTTCTGTTTCCACCGCCAAACCTTTCAGGGGAGTATTTGCAACACGTTGGCACCATCTTTGAGTGAATTGGAGAATTTCAGATTTTTGCTGAAGTTGTGACCCCGGGGCTTAGAAATTTTTTTTTTCACAGGTTAAGTTGTCAAGGGCTGATTTCATGTTCTTTTTTTTTTTTTTTTTTTTTTTTTTAAATTTTAAAAATTTTAGCTTTATTATATTCCAACGGTTAAAAGAAGCATATATACATCTTCCATAAAAAACAAAAACAAGAAGTAAAGTAAGCATATACATACCAAATTGAGTTCCTTACAGCTTAAATACGCAAACCTTATACAAATCCATTACACTGTTTAACTTCCCACCACCACGTTGAGAGCCATAACTCAACAATATATTCAGCAGTGTCTTCATCCAATCGTTATTGCTACCTCGCGGTTTTTATATCATACCGACTGAGACTTTAACATTTCCTAAAATCGATTCCATGTATGAGAGAAATTTATTCCAATCGCTTATAAATTTATTATTTCTTTGTTGCCTGATCTTCTGAGTCATCATTGCTATGTCTATGTATTCGATTAATTTATTCTGCCAGTCACTAATCGTTGGAATGTTAGGTGTTTTCCAACTCTGAGCTAACAGTATCCTTGCGGATACTGTTGCGTATTGGAAGAGGATTTGGTCGTCTTTTTTAATTTCTTCTCCCACCATTCCTAAAAGGAATGCCTCGGCCTTTTTAGGGAATGTGTATTTTAGGACCTTTTTTAACTCATCGTAAACCAGCCCCCAAAACCTTTTTACTTCTTCACAGGACCACCACATATGAAAGAAGTCTCCCTCTTTCTTCCTGCACTTCCAACACGTCTTTTCCCCGGTTTTATACAATTTGGCTAATTTTACTGGGGTGATGTACCACCTGTACATCATCTTCGCTATGTTTTCTCGGATTCTGACGCAAGCTGAAAATTTCATGTCTTTAGTCCAGAGTTTTGTCCATCTTTCATATTCTATGGGGTGTCCTAAGTCTATGGCCCATTTAATCATAACGTCTTTGATTTCCTCGTCCATTGTATCCCACTCTAATAGCTGGTCGTACATTTTAGAGAGGAGTTTAGACTTTCCTTCTATTATTTCTAATTGGAATTTAGATTTGTTCTTGCTCATTCCAGCTTTTTTATGTTCCCTCCAAACAGCATTGATTTGGTGGTATTGTATCCATCCCGTTAATTTGTCTTTTAATTCTTCATAGGGTCTAATTTCCCATCCTTTATCCGATCTTCTTAGGAGGTCAGCATATGTCCACCTTTTACCTTCCATATTTAGTTTCTTAGTTACTAAAATATCAACGGGTGACAGCCACCATGGGGTATCTTTTTCTACTAATCTTTTACACCTGTTCCACACCTCCAACAACGCTCCTCTTATAATATGATTAGAAAATCCTTTGTGTGTTTTCCCCTTATCCTGCCACAGATACGCATGCCACCCATGTCTAACATCAAAACCCTCCAAATCCAATAGGTCGGTGTTGTCCAAAACTATCCATTCCTTGGTCCAGCAGAGGCACGAAGCCTCATAATATAGTTGTAGGTTAGGGACCGCGAACCCTCCTCTGTCCCTCTTGTCGGTGAGCAACTTATACTTAATTCTGGCTCGTTTACCCTGCCAGATAAATCTGGAAAGGGTCCTCTGCCAATCGTTGAGCATGGTTGTGCCCCTGACTACTGGGATATTTTGGAATAGGAATATCATTTTTGGGAGGATACTCATTTTAATGGCAGCCATTCTCCCCTCCCAAGAAAGTTTTAATCTACTCCAGCTTTCCAGGTCTCTTTTGCACTCTCTCCAAGTTCTATTGTAATTATCTTCCACCAGATTTATATTTTTTGGGGTGATCCAGATACCCAGATATTTAACCTTTTTTGATACCATTATCCCGGATTCCAACTCGATTTTATTTTTTACTTGTTCGTCTACATTTTTTACCAACATCTTCGTTTTAGTTCTGTTCAGTCTAAAACCAGAAAGTCTGCCAAACGCTTCCATCAGCTCAATCACTGTATTAATCCCTTTTGCGGGGTCTTCTAATGAAACTACTAAGTCATCGGCATAAGCCTTAACTTTGTACTCTTTGGTGCCTATTCTAATCCCTCTTATTTCCGATGTATCTCTTATCTTGTTTAGTATAACTTCCAAGACCAAAATAAATAGCAGGGGTGATAAAGGACACCCCTGTCTTGTGCCTTTGGTAATCTTGAATGAGTTAGTCAGGTTACTATTGATAATTAGTTTCGCTCTCTGGTCTGAGTAGATCGATTTTATACCTCTTAGGAATGGCCCTCTTATTCCTACTTTCTCCATACACTTTATGATGAAGTGCCAGGATACATTATCGAAGGCCTTCTCGGCGTCTATAAAGACTAAGGCTGCGGGGATATCGATTCTGATGTCCAAGTATTCAATTATATTAATTATATGCCTTACATTATCTTTAATCTGCCTACCGGGCAGAAATCCGGTTTGATCCCTGTGGATCGCTCTATTCAAGTATTTTTTTAATCTGCTCGCCATTATTCCTGCAAAGATCTTATAGTCGACATTGAGCAGTGATATTGGTCTATAATTCTTTATATCGAGCGTATCCAAGTCTGATTTCGGAATTACCGTAATATACGCCTCTCTCCATGAATCAGGTATTTCTCCCCCCTGTAGAATATTGTTCATTACATTACACAGGACCGGGGCCAGATGTTCCTCTAGAATTTTGTAATATTTTTGAGATAGGCCATCCGGGCCTGGGGCCTTCCCCGGTTTCATTTTCTTAATTATAGTCCTGACCTCTTCCATTGTTATTGGTTCGTTTAAAAGTGCCTTTTCTTCTTCTAATAGTTGTTCACCTCTGCTACTTTCCAAATACTTTCCTATCTCATTTAGATCTTCATCTTTCTTCTTCTTATACAGGGTTTCGTAATACTGAAGGAACTTTTCTTTTATCTCATTAGGATCATCTATTGTTTGAGTTTCCAACTTAATTTTATTGATCACTCTTTGTTTTTTCCTTTTCCTCAATTGCCACGCTAGTAATTTACCTGTTTTATTGGCCGATTCGAAATATTTCTGTTTCATCATTTTTATTCCCCATTCTATCTCTTGATTTATCAGTGTTGAGTATTGGGTTTGTAATAATTTGCCGAGTTGTTTAGTCTTCTCATCTCCAGGATTTTTTGTTAATTTTCTCTCTACTTCTTTTAGTTGTTTAACTATTTCGTCTTTTTTGGCCTCTCTCAAATTTTTTCTATGTTTATTCTGTTGGATCAAGAAGCCTCTGAGTACTGCTTTACTTGCATCCCAGACCACATCAATTTTTGTTCCTTTGTTCAGATTTTGATCAAAATATTCTTTCACGGTGTTCTTAGCCTTATCAATAACGTCCTCCTGTTCCAATAAAAAATCGTTCATTCTCCATCTATAAGGTCCTAATAGCTTACATTTAATTTCCAGAAATATAGGATTGTGATCCGAGAGTGTTCTGGGGTCTATTTCGCATTTCACCGATCTTGTAGAGAGCTCTCTAGAGACCCAGATCTGGTCTATTCTACCCCAGCTTTGGTGTACTCCTGAAAAGTGTGTAAACTGTTTTTCTGTGGGGTTTTTGAGCCTCCAGATGTCAATTAGATCTAGGTTTTCTTGGAGGTCATCAAAGGTTTTGGGGAGTTTCCCCTGGTTCCTTTTTCTCTTTTTTTCACTTCTATCTATCTCAGGTTCCGGGACTCCATTCATATCACCAAGTAAAATTAGCTTATGGTTTTCCAATTCTAGTAGTATTTGTTCCAATTTTCTAAAGAATTCAGTTTGATTTGTGTTAGGAGCGTAGACTGATACTACATTGATTCTTTCCCCTTGGTAAGTAATTTGGACTCCCAGAATCCTCCCTTCTTCGTCTTTACAGATTAATTTGGGTTCCAGTTTCTCTTTCACGTAAATTACCAAGCCTCTCTTTTTATTCACCTCAGAGTTTATAAATTCCACTCCTAATTTTTTATTAACCAATATGTGCTTGTGTTTTTTGGCTATGTGCGTCTCCTGGCAGCAAACCACATCGCATTTTTTATTTCTCAAAACTTTCTCTATTTTATTTCTCTTTAATTTTTCATTTAAACCGTTAACATTCCATGTTAGAAAAGTTAAAGACATTGCTAAAATTAAGTATCGAGTCTATTACGATCTTTCAGTTCCTAACTTCCTCCTCTTCTTCTGAATTCTCCTCTTCCACCTCACCTTCCTCCTCTTCCCTCCCCTCATCTACCTCTCCCTCCCCCCTTCTCAACCTTGTCCTTTCCTCCTCTTCGGCTTTCCCGTCTCCTATTTCCTTTCTGTCTACTGCTCTGTCCTCCTTTTTGCCCAGCTCCCTTTCGTATCTCCTCAGAAACTTTTCTGTCTCTAAAGGATTAGTCAGTTTAAATCTTTTGTCCTTAAAAAAAAAAGCGATTCCTTCGGGGAATTCCCATCTGAATGGAATATTATTCCTTCTGAGAACACCTGTTATGTATCTATATCCCTCCCTTTTACGTAACAATCTAACTGGGATCTCTTTGAGTACAATTATTGGTCTGCCACCTATTATTAATTTTTTGCGGTAACTCGTTTTAAGTATCAAATTCCTCATTCCTATTGAGTTAAACACTACTAAGCAGTCCCCAAGGGGTTTCTTAGTCCTGTTCTGGTACGTTCTTATTTTAATTCTGAATGCATTATCTATCGTATATGCAACCTCCTCCTCCTTCACCTCTAGCCACTTCGCTAATTCCTTTGTTATTTTCTCTCTAACATTCTCATTCATCTCCTCCTCTATACCTCTGAATTTTAGGTGCATTTGTCTTTGTCGCATTTCTGTCATTGCAATGCTATCCCATATCTGTTCCTGTGTTTTGTTCAGTTCTCGCATCTCCTCTTTCACTTTTTCTGTCTCCCTTTTTTGTTCTCTCACCTCTTTTTGAATTTTTTTGTTAGTTTCCTCGAAAGTCTTGGTTTTAACCGCTAACTCTTGAACCTTGTTTGAGAGCTCCCCTATTGCTCCCTCTATTCTCCTATCTATCCTCTCCTGTAGTTCCTCTAGTTTGTTTTCTATGTGATTTTCATTTTGCTTAAGTTCCTCCTTAATTTTTAGCCACAAGAAGTCCAAATCTTTGATTTCTTCCTGTCTGGATATTTTCCTTTCACCTGGGGTGCCCCCTCCCCTTTTTCCATTCTTCCCCTGCATTTTAGTTTTAGCTGTCTGTCGTGATCTTTTAGGTCTAGTTCTCTCCCCTTGGGGGCGCACAGTCTGCTTATTTCCACTCTATGGGCCCGTTCAGAATTTCTGGGCAGTCTCACGGATTACGCCAAAACAAAAAACACAAAAAAAAAACAAAACAAAAAAAGAAGAACGTGGTCTTGGGGTGCCACTCTCCCTCAGTCCTCCTCCCCTTCTTGCCTGTTTAAGACGTCAGATATAACCACGTTTGTAAATAAACCACAGATATTCTTGATTGAAGTAACCCCAAGGGGAGGTCGCAGTAGGTGTACTGTTCCAAGATCTTATCTAAATAAGGGAAGCAATTCAGGTCCACAGTTTGGGGTGATTGTCCTAATTGGTAATTCCGGCTGCGTTGCAAATCTTTCTCCAGTTACGCTTGAGCTTTCCAGTCTCTCCAATATCTCTCAGTCCAACAGGGGAGTCTCTATCGTGATTCGCAATCCTATCCTCTTCTCTCTCTCTGTAGTTGGTAACTTAATGAAGGCAACTTAATAAGAGTCCGATAACAAGATAGCAAAGCATATAACAAGTTAATAGATAACAACGACCAAATGTCCAAATATCGTAAATTAGCTAATATAGTTATTGGGCTATTCCAACAGTCAATAAGTTCCTACTAGTAAAGAAGGGGGGAGGGAGGGCGGGGTACTTGGCAATATAAAAGAATACAGGCTGGGTAGGAGAGGCAGGGCGGAGGGTGAAACACTGTTTATAGAATAAAAACAATAAAGAGAAAGCATAAATCAGGTGATATGGGGGAAGCAGGGAGAGAGGGGGGTGTTCAATACAAAATACACAGCGCACAGTTCTCAACATAAAACCGCCTAGTTCTCATAAAAATATACTTCACCACACGGAGAACTAAGAGCTACTGAGTCCTTAATATATCTAACCTCCGAGATAGGTATCCACAAAGACGGCTGTAATGTTTCTTATCTGGTCCTCCTCTATATTCCCCTCTTCTCTTTATCTCCCCAAATTATTTCTTCAGCAGCGTTATTGCTGCCTATGTTTTATAAAGTACTGCTGGAGGTCCACACAAAAAAATGGTTAACTGTCTCAGTAAAAAGCCAAATAATTGTCTCGAAAATAAACCAGACTGGCAGCCAAATTAGTGTCCTCCCCAGAGTCAAAGTGGGGGGGGTATCCAGCTCAGGCAACTCTAACAAACAATTCTCAATCGTTCTAACCCGTTCTGTATATAGTAATAGTTTTTAATCCCATCTATATATAAAAGGATCACTTCTTTTGTCCAAAAATATCTCTCCTCGTTTTGTGTGCATACAGTTCGGCTATTATGAATTAACTTCCTTCCCAACTGCCGACGATTTCAAAGTCTGCGCCATTTTAGCCCTCCTTCGGGTGGAGACCATACAAAAAAAAAGAGCTGTTGCAACCCGGACTCACCCATCTGAGCTTCTTTATCTTTTTATCATTGTTTAAGAGCCTCCACGATGGGGATTCCGTTTTAAGCTATTAGAGGTTCGTCGCCTTCTCGGTGAGAGCTGGGGGCATCGTAGCTCGGAGACGGAATTCTCCCTGTTTGCGCTCGCGGCCCCTCCCCCTGTGCTTGCCGTGCAGAGAAACGCACAGAGGTGGCGCGCCGCTCCCACGCTGCCGGGAACCTTCCCCCAGGGGTATCCCCCCTGGGCTTCCGCTTTTTCTGGGGGGCGCAGTGCCCTTGCGACACCCCCTAATCGCCGAGCTACACGAAGAGCTTTCGCGTGGCTCTCCGCGCTCCCTCTCCGTCCGCGACCGGAACCGGAAGTCTGATTTCATGTTCTATGATAAAAAGCCTTCTCTTTCCACCGCCAAACCTTTCAGGGGAGTATTTGCAAAAGTTTGGCACCATCTTTGAGTGAATTGGAGAATTTCAGATTTTTGCTGAAGTTGTGACCCCGGGGCTTAGAAATTTTTTTTTTCACAGGTTAAGTTGTCGAGGGCTGATTTCATGTCCTCTGATAAAAAGCCTTCTGTTTCCACCGCCAAAACTTTCAGGATAGTATTTGCAACACGTTGGCACCATCTTTGTGTGAATTGGAGAATTTCAGATTTTTGCTGAAGTTGTGACCCCGGGGCTTAGAAATTTTTTTTTTCACAGGTTAAGTTGTCGAGGGCTGATTTCATGTCCTATGATAAAAAGCCTTCTGTTTCCACTGCCAAACCTTTCAGGGGAATATTTGCTAAACTATGGCACCATCTTTGAGTGAATTGGAGAATTTCAGATTTTTCCTGAAGTTGTGACTTAGAATTTGTGGCTTAGAATTTTTTTTCCCCACAGGTTAAGTTGTCGAGGGCTGATTTCATGTCCTATGATAAAAAGCCTTCTGTTTCCACCGCCAAAACTTTCAGGGGAGAATTTAAAACAGTTTAACACCATTTTTGAGTGAATTGGAGAATTTCAGATTTTTGCTGAAGTTGTGACCCCGGGGCTTAGAATTTTTTTTTCCCCACAGGTTAAGTTGCCGAGGGCTGATTTCATGTCCTATGAAAAAAAGCCTTCTGTTTCCACCGCCAAACCTTTCAGGGGAGTATTTGCAAAACTTTGGCACCATCTTGGAGTGAATTGGAGAATTTCAGATTTTTGCCGAAATTGTGACCCCGGCACTTATAAATTTTTTTTCCCCACAGGTTAAGTTGTCGAGGGCTGATTTCATGTCCTATGATAAAAAGCCGTCTGTTTCCACCGCCAAACCTTTCAGGAGAGTATTTGCAAAAGTTTGGCACCATCTTTGAGTGAATTGGAGAATTTCAGATTTTTGCTGAAGTTGTGACCCCGGGGCTTAGAATTTTTTTTTTCACAGGTTAAGTTGTCGAGGGCTGATTTCATGTCCTATGATAAACAGCCTTCTCTTTCCACCGCCAAACATTTCAGGGGAGAATTTACAACAGTTTAGCACCATTTTTGAGTGAATTGGAGAATTTCAGATTTTTGCTGAAGTTGTGACCCCGGGCTTAGAAAATTTTTTTTTCACAGGTTAAGTTGTCGAGGGTTGATTTCTTGGCCTATGATAAAAATCCTTCTGTTTCCACCGCCAAACCTTTCAGGGGAGAATTTACAACAGTTTAGCACCATTTTTGAGTGAATTGGAGAATTTCAGATTTTTGCTGAAGTTGTGACCCCGGGGCTTAGAAATTTTTTTTTTCACAGGTTAAGTTGTCGAGGGCTGATTTCATGTCCTCTGATAAAAAGCCTTCTGTTTCCACCGCCAAACCTTTCAGGGGAGTATTTGCAACACGTTGGCACCATCTTTGAGTGAATTGGAGAATTTCAGATTTTTGCTGAAGTTGTGACCCCGGGGCTTAGAAATTTTTTTTTTCACAGGTTAAATTGTCGAGGGCTGATTTCATGTTCTATGATAAAAAGCCTTCTCTTTCCACCGCCAAACCTTTCAGGGGAGTATTTGCAAAAGTTTGGCACCATCTTTGAGTGAATTGGAGAATTTCAGATTTTTGCTGAAGTTCTGACCCCGGGGCTTATAAAAAAATTTTTTCACACGTTACGTCTTCGAAGGCTGATTTCATGTCCTATGATAAAAAGCCTTCTGTTTCCACCGCCAAACGTTGCAGGGGAGTATTTGCAAAACTTTGGCACCATTTTTGAGTGAATTGGAGAATTTCAGATTTCATGTCCTCTGATAAAAAGCCGTCTGTTTCCACCGCCAAAACTTTTAGGGGAGAATTTACAACAGTTTAGCACCATTTTTGAGTGAATTGGAGAATTTCAGATTTTTGCTGAAGTTGTGACCCCGTGGCTTAGAAAAATTTTTTTTCACACGTTAAGTCTTCGAAGGCTGATTTCATGTCCTATGATAAAAAGCCTTCTGTTTCCACCGCCAATACTTTCAGGGGAGTATTTACAACAGTTTAGCACCATTTTTGAGTGAATTGGAGAATTTCAGATTTTTGCTGAAGTTGTGACCCCGGGGCTTAGAAATTTTTTTTTTCACAGGTTAAGTTGTCGAGGGCTGATTTCATGTCCTATGATAAAAAGCCTTCTGTTTCCACCGCCAAACCTTTCAGGGGAGTATTTGCAAAAGTTTGGCACCATCTTTGAGTGTATTGGAGAATTTCAGATTTTTGCTGAAATTGTGACCCCGGGCTTAGAAATTTTTTTTTTCACATTTTAAGTTGTCGAGGGTTGATTTCTTGGCCTATGATAAAAATCCTTCTGTTTCCACCGCCAAATCTTTCAGGGGAGAATTTACAACAGTTTAGCACCATTTTTGAGTGAATTGGAGAATTTCAGATTTTTGCTGAAGTTGTGACCCCGGGGCTTAGAAATTTTTTTTTTCACAGGTTAAGTTGTCGAGGGCTGATTTCATGTCCTCTGATAAAAAGCCTTCTGTTTCCACCGCCAATGCTTTCAGGGGAGTATTTGCAACACGTTGGCACCATCTTTGAGTGAATTGGAGAATTTCAGATTTTTGCTGAAATTGTGACCCCGGGGCTTAGAAATTTTTTTTTTCACAGGTTAAGTTGTCGAGGGCTGATTTCATGTTCTATGATAAAAAGCCTTCTCTTTCCACCGCCAAACCTTTCAGGGGAGTATTTGCAAAAGTTTGGCACCATCTTTGAGTGAATTGGAGAATTTCAGATTTTTGCTGAAGTTGTGACCCCGTGGCTTAGAAAATTTTTTTTTCACACGTTAAGTCTTCGAAGGCTGATTTCATGTCCTATGATAAAAAGCCTTCTGTTTCCACCGCCAAACCTTTCAGGGGAGAATTTACAACAGTTTAGCACCATCTTTGAGTGAATTGGAGAATTTCAGATTTTTGCTGAAGTTGTGACCCCGGGGCTTAGAATTTTTTTTTTCACAGGTTAAGTTGTCGAGGGCTGATTTCATGTCCTATGATAAACAGCCTTCTGTTTCCACCGCCAAACATTTCAGGGGAGAATTTACAACAGTTTAGCACCATTTTTGAGTGAATTGGAGAATTTCAGATTTTTGCTGAAGTTGTGACCCCGGGCTTAGAAATTTTTTTTTTCACAGGTTAAGTTGTCGAGGGTTGATTTCTTGGCCTATGATAAAAATCCTTCTGTTTCCACCGCCAAACCTTTCAGGGGAGAATTTACAACAGTTTAGCACCATTTTTGAGTGAATTGGAGAATTTCAGATTTTTGCTGAAGTTGTGACCCCGGGGCTTAGAAATTTTTTTTTTCACAGGTTAAGTTGTCGAGGGCTGATTTCATGTCCTCTGATAAAAAGCCTTCTGTTTCCACCGCCAAACCTTTCAGGGGAGTATTTGCAACACGTTGGCACCATCTTTGAGTGAATTGGAGAATTTCAGATTTTTGCTGAAGTTGTGACCCCGGGGCTTAGAAATTTTTTTTTTCACAGGTTAAGTTGTCGAGGGCTGATTTCATGTTCTATGATAAAAAGCCTTCTCTTTCCACCGCCAAACCTTTCAGGGGAGTATTTGCAAAAGTTTGGCACCATCTTTGAGTGAATTGGAGAATTTCAGATTTTTGCTGAAGTTGTGACCCCGGGGCTTAGAAATTTTTTTTTTCACAGGTTAAGTTGTCGAGGGCTGATTTCATGTCCTCTGATAAAAAGCCTTCTGTTTCCACCGCCAAAACTTTAAGGGGAGTATTTGCAACACGTTGGCACCATCTTTGAGTGAATTGGAGAATTTCAGATTTTTGCTGAAGTTGTGACCCCGGGGCTTAGAAATTTTTTTTTTCACAGGTTAAGTTGTCGAGGGCTGATTTCATGTTCTATGATAAAAAGCCTTCTCTTTCCACCGCCAAACCTTTCAGGGGAGTATTTGCAAAAGTTTGGCACCATCTTTGAGTGAATTGGAGAATTTCAGATTTTTGCTGAAGTTCTGACCCCGGGGCTTATAAAAAATTTTTTTCACACGTTACGTCTTCGAAGGCTGATTTCATGTCCTATGATAAAAAGCCTTCTGTTTCCACCGCCAAACGTTGCAGGGGAGTATTTGCAAAACTTTGGCACCATTTTTGAATGAATTGGAGAATTTCAGATTTCATGTCCTCTGATAAAAAGCCGTCTGTTTCCACCGCCAAACCTTTCAGGGGAGAATTTACAACAGTTTAGCACCATTTTTGAGTGAATTGGAGAATTTCAGATTTTTGCTGAAGTTGTGACCCCGTGGCTTAGAAAATTTTTTTTTCACACGTTAAGTCTTCGAAGGCTGATTTCATGTCCTATGATAAAAAGCCTTCTGTTTCCACCGCCAATACTTTCAGGGGAGTATTTACAACAGTTTAGCACCATTTTTGAGTGAATTGGAGAATTTCAGATTTTTGCTGAAGTTGTGACCCCGGGGCTTAGAAATTTTTTTTTTCACAGGTTAAGTTGTCGAGGGCTGATTTCATGTCCTATGATAAAAAGCCTTCTGTTTCCACCGCCAAACCTTTCAGGGGAGTATTTGCAAAAGTTTGGCACCATCTTTGAGTGTATTGGAGAATTTCAGATTTTTGCTGAAATTGTGACCCCGGGCTTAGAAAATTTTTTTTTTCACATTTTAAGTTGTCGAGGGTTGATTTCTTGGCCTATGATAAAAATCCTTCTGTTTCCACCGCCAAATCTTTCAGGGGAGAATTTACAACAGTTTAGCACCATTTTTGAGTGAATTGGAGAATTTCAGATTTTTGCTGAAGTTGTGACCCCGGGGCTTAGAAATTTTTTTTTTCACAGGTTAAGTTGTCGAGGGCTGATTTCATGTCCTCTGATAAAAAGCCTTCTGTTTCCACCGCCAAACCTTTCAGGGGAGTATTTGCAACACGTTGGCACCATCTTTGAGTGAATTGGAGAATTTCAGATTTTTGCTGAAATTGTGACCCCGGGGCTTAGAAATTTTTTTTTTCACAGGTTAAGTTGTCGAGGGCTGATTTCATGTTCTATGATAAAAAGCCTTCTCTTTCCACCGCCAAACCTTTCAGGGGAGTATTTGCAAAAGTTTGGCACCATCTTTGAGTGAATTGGAGAATTTCAGATTTTTGCTGAAGTTGTGACCCCGGGGCTTAGAAAAATTTTTTTTCACAGGTTAAGTTGTCGAGGGCTGATTTCATGTCCTCTGATAAAAAGCCTTCTGTTTCCACCGCCAAACCTTTCAGGGGAGAATTTACAACAGTTTAGCACCATTTTTGAGTGAATTGGAGAATTTCAGATTTTTGCTGAAATTGTGACTCCGGGGCTTAGAAATTTTTTTTTTCACAGGTTAAGTTGTCGAGGGCTGATTTCATGTCCTATGATAAAAAGCCTTCTGTTTCCACCGCCAAACCTTTCAGGGGAGAATTTACAACAGTTTAGCACCATTTTTGAGTGAATTGGAGAATTTTAGATTTTTGCTGAAGTTGTGACCCCGGGCTTAGAAAATTTTTTTTTCACAGGTTAAGTTGTCGAGGGTTGATTTCTTGGCCTATGATAAAAATCCTTCTGTTTCCACCGCCAAACCTTTCAGGGGAGTATTTGCAACAGTTTAGCACCATTTTTGAGTGAATTGGAGAATTTCAGATTTTTGCTGAAGTTGTGACCCCGTGGCTTAGAAATTTTTTTTTTTCACACGTTAAGTCTTCGAAGGCTGATTTCATGTCCTATGATAAAAAGCCTTCTGTTTCCACCGCCAAACCTTTCAGGGAAGAATTTACAACAGTTTAGCACCATTTTTGAGTGAATTGGAGAATTTCAGATTTTTGCTGAAGTTGTGACCCCGGGGCTTAGAAATTTTTTTTTTCACAGGTTAAGTTGTCGAGGGCTGATTTCATGTCCTCTGATAAAAAGCCTTCTGTTTCCACCGCCAAACCTTTCAGGGGAGTATTTGCAACACGTTGGCACCATCTTTGAGTGAATTGGAGAATTTCAGATTTTTGCTGAAGTTGTAACCCCGGGGCTTAGAAATTTTTTTTTTTCACAGGTTAAGTTGTCGAGGGCTGATTTCATGTTCTATGATAAAAAGCCTTCTCTTTCCACCGCCAAACCTTTCAGGGGAGTATTTGCAAAAGTTTGGCACCATCTTTGAGTGAATTGGAGAATTTCAGATTTTTGCTGAAGTTGTGACCCCGGGGCTTAGAAATTTTTTTTTTCACAGGTTAAGTTGTCGAGGGCTGATTTCATGTCCTCTGATAAAAAGCCTTCTGTTTCCACCGCCAAAACTTTCAGGGGAGTATTTGCAACACGTTGGCACCATCTTTGAGTGAATTGGAGAATTTCAGATTTTTGCTGAAGTTGTGACCCCGGGGCTTAGAAATTTTTTTTTTCACAGGTTAAGTTGTCGAGGGCTGATTTCATGTTCTATGATAAAAAGCCTTCTCTTTCCACCGCCAAACCTTTCAGGGGAGTATTTGCAAAAGTTTGGCACCATCTTTGAGTGAATTGGAGAATTTCAGATTTTTGCTGAAATTGTGACCCCGGGGCTTAGAAATTTTTTTTTTCACAGGTTAAGTTGTCGAGGGCTGATTTCATGTCCTATGATAAAAAGCCTTCTGTTTCCACCGCCAAACCTTTCAGGGGAGAATTTGCAACAGTTTAGCACCATTTTTGAGTGAATTGGAGAATTTCAGATTTTTGCTGAAGTTGTGACCCCGGGCTTAGAAAATTTTTTTTTCACAGGTTAAGTTGTCGAGGGCTGATTATATGTTCTATGATAGAAATCCTTCTGTTTCCACCGCCAAACCTTTCAGGGGAGTATTTGCAAAACTTTGGCACCATTTTTGAGTGAATTGGAGAATTTCAGATTTTTGCTGAAGTTGTGGCTTAGAAATTTTTTTTTTCACAGGTTAAGTTGTCGAGGGTTGATTTCTTGGCCTATGATAAAAAGCCTTCTGTTTCCACCGCCAAACCTTTCAGGGGAGAATTTACAACAGTTTAGCACCATTTTTGAGTGAATTGGAGAATTTCAGATTTTTGCTGAAGTTGTGACCCCGGGGCTTAGAAATTTTTTTTTTCACAGGTTAAGTTGTCGAGGGCTGATTTCATGTCCTATGATAAAAAGCCTTCTCAAGTTTGGCACCATCTTTGAGTGAATTGGAGAATTTCAGATTTTTGCTGAAGTTGTGACCCCGGGGCTTAGAAATTTTTTTTTTTCACAGGTTAAGTTGTCGAGGGCTGATTTCATGTTCTATGATAAAAAGCCTTCTCAAGTTTGGCACCATCTTTGAGTGAATTGGAGAATTTCAGATTTTTGCTGAAGTTGTGACCCCGGGGCTTAGAAATTTTTTTTTTCACAGGTTAAGTTGTCGAGGGCTGATTTCATATCCTATGATAAAAAGCCTTCTGTTTGCACCGCCAAATCTTTCAGGTGAGAATTTACAACAGTTTAGCACCATTTTTGAGTGAATTGGAAAATTTCAGATTTTTGCTGAAATTGTGACCCCGGGGCTTAGAAATTTTTTTTTTCACAGGTTAAGTTGTCGAGGGCTGATTTCATGTTCTATGATAAAAAGCCTTCTGTTTCCACCGCCAAGCCTTTCAGGGGAGAATTTACAACAGTTTACCACCATTTTTGAGTGAATTGGAGAATGTCAGATTTTTGCTGAAGTTGTGACCCCGGGGCTTAGAAACTTTTTTTTCCACACGTTACGTCTTCGAAGGCTGATTTCATGTCTTATGATAAAAAGCCGTCTGTTTCCACCCCCAAACCTTTCCGGGAAGAATTTGCAACAGTTTAGCACCATTTTTGAGTGAATTGGAGAATTTCAGATTTTTGCTGAAAATGTGACCCCGGGGCTTAGAAATTTTTTCCCCCACAGGTTAAGTTGTTGAGGGCTGATTTCATGTCCTATGATAAAAAGCCTTCTGTTTCCACCGCCAAACCTTTCAGGTGAGAATTTACAACAGTTTAGCACCATTTTTGAGTGAATTGGAAAATTTCAGATTTTTGCTGAAGTTGTGACCCCGGGGCTTAGAAATTTTTTTTTTCACAGGTTAAGTTGTCGAGGGCTGATTTCATGTCCTATGATAAAAAGCCTTCTCAAGTTTGGCACCATCTTTGAGTGAATTGGAGAATTTCAGATTTTTGCTGAAGTTGTGACCCCGGGGCTTAGAAATTTTTTTTTTTCACAGGTTAAGTTGTCGAGGGCTGATTTCATGTTCTATGATAAAAAGCCTTCTCAAGTTTGGCACCATCTTTGAGTGAATTGGAGAATTTCAGATTTTTGCTGAAGTTGTGACCCCGGGGCTTAGAAATTTTTTTTTTCACAGGTTAAGTTGTCGAGGGCTGATTTCATATCCTATGATAAAAAGCCTTCTGTTTGCACCGCCAAATCTTTCAGGTGAGAATTTACAACAGTTTAGCACCATTTTTGAGTGAATTGGAAAATTTCAGATTTTTGCTGAAATTGTGACCCCGGGGCTTAGAAATTTTTTTTTTCACAGGTTAAGTTGTCGAGGGCTGATTTCATGTTCTATGATAAAAAGCCTTCTCTTTCCACCGCCAAACCTTTCAGGGGAGTATTTGCAAAAGTTTGGCACCATCTTTGAGTGAATTGGAGAATTTCAGATTTTTGCTGAAATTGTGACCCCGGGGCTTAGAAATTTTTTTTTTCACAGGTTAAGTTGTCGAGGGCTGATTTCATGTCCTATGATAAAAAGCCTTCTGTTTCCACCGCCAAACCTTTCAGGGGAGAATTTGCAACAGTTTAGCACCATTTTTGAGTGAATTGGAGAATTTCAGATTTTTGCTGAAGTTGTGACCCCGGGCTTAGAAAATTTTTTTTTCACAGGTTAAGTTGTCGAGGGCTGATTATATGTTCTATGATAGAAATCCTTCTGTTTCCACCGCCAAACCTTTCAGGGGAGTATTTGCAAAACTTTGGCACCATTTTTGAGTGAATTGGAGAATTTCAGATTTTTGCTGAAGTTGTGGCTTAGAAATTTTTTTTTTCACAGGTTAAGTTGTCGAGGGTTGATTTCTTGGCCTATGATAAAAAGCCTTCTGTTTCCACCGCCAAACCTTTCAGGGGAGAATTTACAACAGTTTAGCACCATTTTTGAGTGAATTGGAGAATTTCAGATTTTTGCTGAAGTTGTGACCCCGGGGCTTAGAAATTTTTTTTTTCACAGGTTAAGTTGTCGAGGGCTGATTTCATGTCCTATGATAAAAAGCCTTCTCAAGTTTGGCACCATCTTTGAGTGAATTGGAGAATTTCAGATTTTTGCTGAAGTTGTGACCCCGGGGCTTAGAAATTTTTTTTTTTCACAGGTTAAGTTGTCGAGGGCTGATTTCATGTTCTATGATAAAAAGCCTTCTCAAGTTTGGCACCATCTTTGAGTGAATTGGAGAATTTCAGATTTTTGCTGAAGTTGTGACCCCGGGGCTTAGAAATTTTTTTTTTCACAGGTTAAGTTGTCGAGGGCTGATTTCATATCCTATGATAAAAAGCCTTCTGTTTGCACCGCCAAATCTTTCAGGTGAGAATTTACAACAGTTTAGCACCATTTTTGAGTGAATTGGAAAATTTCAGATTTTTGCTGAAATTGTGACCCCGGGGCTTAGAAATTTTTTTTTTCACAGGTTAAGTTGTCGAGGGCTGATTTCATGTTCTATGATAAAAAGCCTTCTGTTTCCACCGCCAAACCTTTCAGGGGAGTATTTGCAAAAGTTTGGCACCATCTTTGAGTGAATTGGAGAATTTCAGATTTTTGCTGAAATTGTGACCCTGGGGCTTAGAAATTTTTTTTTTCACAGGTTAAGTTGTCGAGGGTTGATTTCTTGACCTATAATAAAAAGCCTTCTGTTTCCACCGCCAAACCTTTCAGGGGAGAATTTACACCAGTTTAGCACCATTTTTGAGTGAATTGGAGAATTTCAGATTTTTGCTGAAGTTGTGACCCCGGGGCTTAGAAAATTTTTTTTTCACAGGTTAAGTTGTCGAGGGTTGATTTCTTGGCCTATGATAAAAAGCCTTCTGTTTCCACCGCCAAACCTTTCAGGGGAGAATTTACAACAGTTTAGCACCATTTTTGAGTGAATTGGAGAATTTCAGATTTTTGCTGAAGTTGTGACCCCGGGGCTTAGAAATTTTTTTTTTCACAGGTTAAGTTGTCGAGGGCTGATTTCATGTCCTATGATAAAAAGCCTTCTGTTTCCACCGCCAAACCTTTCAGGGGAGAATTTGCAACAGTTTAGCACCATTTTTGAGTGAATTGGAGAATTTCAGATTTTTGCTGAAGTTGTGACCCTGGGGCTTAGAATTTTTTTTTTTTCACAGGTTAAGTTGTCGAGGGCTGATTTCATGTCCTATGATAAAAAGCCTTCTGTTTCCACCGCCAAAACTTTCAGGGGAGAATTTACAACAGTTTAGCACCATTTTTTAGTGAATTGGAGAATTTCAGATTTTTGCTGAAGTTGTTACCCCGGGGCTTAGAAATTTTTCTTTTCACAGGTTAAGTTGTCGAGGGCTGATTTCATGTCCTATGAAAAAAAAGCCTTCTGTTTCCACCGCCAAACCTTTCAGGGGAGTATTTGCAAAACTTTGGCACCATCTTGGAGTGAATTGGAGAATTTCAGATTTTTGCCGAAATTGTGACCCCGGCACTTATAAATTTTTTTCCCCCACAGGTTAAGTTGTCGAGGGCTGATTTCATGTCCTATGATAAAAAGCCGTCTGTTTCCACCGCCAAACCTTTCAGGGGAGAATTTACAACAGTTTAGCACCATTTTTGAGTGAATTGGAGAATTTCAGATTTTTGCTGAAGTTGTGACCCCGGGGCTTAGAATTTTTTTTTTCACAGGTTAAGTTGTCGAGGGCTGATTTCATGTCCTATGATAAACAGCCTTCTGTTTCCACCGCCAAACCTTTCAGGGGAGTATTTGCAAAACTTTGGCACCATCTTTGAGTGAATTGGAGAATTTCAGATTTTTGCTGAAGTTGTGACCCCGGGCTTAGAAAATTTTTTTTTCACAGGTTAAGTTGTCGAGGGTTGATTTCTTGGCCTATGATAAAAATCCTTCTGTTTCCACCGCCAAACCTTTCAGGGGAGAATTTACAACAGTTTAGCACCATTTTTGAGTGAATTGGAGAATTTCAGATTTTTGCTGAAGTTGTGACCCCGGGGCTTAGAAATTTTTTTTTTTCACAGGTTAAGATGTCGAGGGTTGATTTCTTGGCCTATGATAAAAATCCTTCTGTTTCCACCGCCAAACCTTTCAGGGGAGAATTTGCAACAGTTTAGCACCATTTTTGAGTGAATTGGAGAATTTCAGATTTTTGCTGAAGTTGTGACCCCGGGGCTTAGAAATTTTTTTTTTTCACAGGTTAAGTTGTCGAGGGCTGATTTCATGTCCTATGAAAAAAAAGCCTTCTGTTTCCACCGCCAAACCTTTCAGGGGAGTATTTGCAAAACTTTGGCACCATCTTGGAGTGAATTGGAGAATTTCAGATTTTTGCCGAAATTGTGACCCCGGCACTTATAAATTTTTTTCCCCCACAGGTTAAGTTGTCGAGGGCTGATTTCATGTCCTATGATAAAAAGCCGTCTGTTTCCACCGCCAAACCTTTCAGGGGAGAATTTACAACAGTTTAGCACCATTTTTGAGTGAATTGGAGAATTTCAGATTTTTGCTGAAGTTGTGACCCCGGGGCTTAGAATTTTTTTTTTCACAGGTTAAGTTGTCGAGGGCTGATTTCATGTCCTATGATAAACAGCCTTCTGTTTCCACCGCCAAACCTTTCAGGGGAGTATTTGCAAAACTTTGGCACCATCTTTGAGTGAATTGGAGAATTTCAGATTTTTGCTGAAGTTGTGACCCCGGGCTTAGAAATTTTTTTTTTCACAGGTTAAGTTGTCGAGGGTTGATTTCTTGGCCTATGATAAAAATCCTTCTGTTTCCACCGCCAAACCTTTCAGGGGAGAATTTACAACAGTTTAGCACCATTTTTGAGTGAATTGGAGAATTTCAGATTTTTGCTGAAGTTGTGACCCCGGGGCTTAGAAATTTTTTTTTTTCACAGGTTAAGTTGTCGAGGGTTGATTTCTTGGCCTATGATAAAAATCCTTCTGTTTCCACCGCCAAACCTTTCAGGGGAGAATTTGCAACAGTTTAGCACCATTTTTGAGTGAATTGGAGAATTTCAGATTTTTGCTGAAGTTGTGACCCTGGGGCTTAGAATTTTTTTTTTTTCACAGGTTAAGATGTCGAGGGTTGATTTCTTGGCCTATGATAAAAATCCTTCTGTTTCCACCGCCAAACCTTTCAGGGGAGAATTTGCAACAGTTTAGCACCATTTTTGAGTGAATTGGAGAATTTCAGATTTTTGCTGAAGTTGTGACCCCGGGGCTTAGAAATTTTTTTTTTTCACAGGTTAAGTTGTCGAGGGTTGATTTCTTGGCCTATGATAAAAATCCTTCTGTTTCCACCGCCAAACCTTTCAGGGGAGAATTTGCAACAGTTTAGCACCATTTTTGAGTGAATTGGAGAATTTCAGATTTTTGCTGAAGTTGTGACCCTGGGGCTTAGAATTTTTTTTTTTTCACAGGTTAAGATGTCGAGGGCTGATTTCATGTCCTATGATAAAAAGCCTTCTGTTTCCACCGCCAAACCTTTCAGGGGAGAATTTACAACAGTTTAGCACCATTTTTGAGTGAATTGGAGAATTTCAGATTTTTGCTGAAGTTGTGACCCCGGGGCTAAAAAAATTTTTTTTTCGCACGTTACGTCTTCAAAGGCTGATTTCATGTCCTATGATAAAAAGCCGTCTGTTTCCACCGCCAAACCTTTCAGGGGAGTATTTGCAACACGTTGGCACCATCTTTGAGTGAATTGGAGAATTTCAGATTTTTGCTGAAGTTGTGACCCCGGGCTTAGAAATTTTTTTTTTCACAGGTTAAGTTGTCGAGGGTTGATTTCTTCGCCTATGATAAAAAGCCTTCTGTTTCCACCGCCAAACCTTTCAGGGGAGAATTTGCAACAGTTTAGCACCATCTTTCAGTGAATTTGAGAATTTCAGATTTCTGCTGAAGTTGTGACCCCGGGGCTTAGAAATTTTTTTTTTCACAGGTTAAGTTGTCGAGGGTTGATTTCTTGGCCTATGATAAAAAGCCTTCTGTTTCCACCGCCAAACCTTCAGGGGAGAATTAACAACAGTTTAGCACCATTTTTGAGTGAATTGGAGAATTTCAGATTTTTGCTGAAGTTGTGACCCCGGCGCTTAGAAATTTTTCTTTTCACAGGTTAAGTTGTCGAGGGCTGATTTCATGTCCTATGATAAAAAGCCTTCTGTTTCCACCGCCACACCTTTCAGGGGAGTATTTGCAACACGTTGGCACCATCTTTGAGTGAATTGGAGAATTTCAGATTTTTGCTGAAGTTGTGACCCAGGGGGTTAGAAATTTTTTTTTTCCACAGGTTAAGTTGTCGAGGGCTGATTTCATGTTCTATGATAAAAAGCCTTCTCAAGTTTGGCACCATCTTTGAGAGAATTGGAGAATTTCAGATTTTTGCTGAAGTTGTGACCCCGGGGCTTAGAAATTTTTTTTTTCACAGGTTAAGTTGTCGAGGGCTGATTTCATATCCTATGATAAAAAGCCTTCTGTTTGCACCGCCAAATCTTTCAGGTGAGAATTTACAACAGTTTAGCACCATTTTTGAGTGAATTGGAAAATTTCAGATTTTTGCTGAAATTGTGACCCCGGGGCTTAGAAATTTTTTTTTTCACAGGTTAAGTTGTCGAGGGCTGATTTCATGTTCTATGATAAAAAGCCTTCTGTTTCCACCGCCAAACCTTTCAGGGGAGTATTTGCAAAAGTTTGGCACCATCTTTGAGTGAATTGGAGAATTTCAGATTTTTGCTGAAATTGTGACCCTGGGGCTTAGAAATTTTTTTTTTCACAGGTTAAGTTGTAGAGGGTTGATTTCTTGACCTATAATAAAAAGCCTTCTGTTTCCACCGCCAAACCTTTCAGGGGAGAATTTACACCAGTTTAGCACCATTTTTGAGTGAATTGGAGAATTTCAGATTTTTGCTGAACATGTGACCCCGGGGCTTAGAAAATTTTTTTTTCACAGGTTAAGTTGTCGAGGGTTGATTTCTTGGCCTATGATAAAAAGCCTTCTGTTTCCACCGCCAAACCTTTCAGGGGAGAATTTACAACAGTTTAGCACCATTTTTGAGTGAATTGGAGAATTTCAGATTTTTGCTGAAGTTGTGACCCCGGGGCTTAGAAATTTTTTTTTTCACAGGTTAAGTTGTCGAGGGCTGATTTCATGTCCTATGATAAAAAGCCTTCTGTTTCCACCGCCAAACCTTTCAGGGGAGAATTTGCAACAGTTTAGCACCATTTTTGAATGAATTGGAGAATTTCAGATTTTTGCTGAAGTTGTGACCCTGGGGCTTAGAATTTTTTTTTTTTCACAGGTTAAGATGTCGAGGGCTGATTTCATGTCCTATGATAAAAAGCCTTCTGTTTCCACCGCCAAACCTTTCAGGGGAGAATTTACAACAGTTTAGCACCATTTTTGAGTGAATTGGAGAATTTCAGATTTTTGCTGAAGTTGTGACCCCGGGGCTAAAAAAATTTTTTTTTCGCACGTTACGTCTTCAAAGGCTGATTTCATGTCCTATGATAAAAAGCCGTCTGTTTCCACCGCCAAACCTTTCAGGGGAGTATTTGCAACACGTTGGCACCATCTTTGAGTGAATTGGAGAATTTCAGATTTTTGCTGAAGTTGTGACCCCGGGCTTAGAAATTTTTTTTTTCACAGGTTAAGTTGTCGAGGGTTGATTTCTTCGCCTATGATAAAAAGCCTTCTGTTTCCACCGCCAAACCTTTCAGGGGAGAATTTGCAACAGTTTAGCACCATCTTTCAGTGAATTTGAGAATTTCAGATTTCTGCTGAAGTTGTGACCCCGGGGCTTAGAAATTTTTTTTTTCACAGGTTAAGTTGTCGAGGGTTGATTTCTTGGCCTATGATAAAAAGCCTTCTGTTTCCACCGCCAAACCTTCAGGGGAGAATTAACAACAGTTTAGCACCATTTTTGAGTGAATTGGAGAATTTCAGATTTTTGCTGAAGTTGTGACCCCGGCGCTTAGAAATTTTTCTTTTCACAGGTTAAGTTGTCGAGGGCTGATTTCATGTCCTATGATAAAAAGCCTTCTGTTTCCACCGCCACACCTTTCAGGGGAGTATTTGCAACACGTTGGCACCATCTTTGAGTGAATTGGAGAATTTCAGATTTTTGCTGAAGTTGTGACCCAGGGGGTTAGAAATTTTTTTTTTCCACAGGTTAAGTTGTCGAGGGCTGATTTCATGTTCTATGATAAAAAGCCTTCTCAAGTTTGGCACCATCTTTGAGAGAATTGGAGAATTTCAGATTTTTGCTGAAGTTGTGACCCCGGGGCTTAGAAATTTTTTTTTTCACAGGTTAAGTTGTCGAGGGCTGATTTCATATCCTATGATAAAAAGCCTTCTGTTTGCACCGCCAAATCTTTCAGGTGAGAATTTACAACAGTTTAGCACCATTTTTGAGTGAATTGGAAAATTTCAGATTTTTGCTGAAATTGTGACCCCGGGGCTTAGAAATTTTTTTTTTCACAGGTTAAGTTGTCGAGGGCTGATTTCATGTTCTATGATAAAAAGCCTTCTGTTTCCACCGCCAAACCTTTCAGGGGAGTATTTGCAAAAGTTTGGCACCATCTTTGAGTGAATTGGAGAATTTCAGATTTTTGCTGAAATTGTGACCCTGGGGCTTAGAAATTTTTTTTTTCACAGGTTAAGTTGTAGAGGGTTGATTTCTTGACCTATAATAAAAAGCCTTCTGTTTCCACCGCCAAACCTTTCAGGGGAGAATTTACACCAGTTTAGCACCATTTTTGAGTGAATTGGAGAATTTCAGATTTTTGCTGAACATGTGACCCCGGGGCTTAGAAAATTTTTTTTTCACAGGTTAAGTTGTCGAGGGTTGATTTCTTGGCCTATGATAAAAAGCCTTCTGTTTCCACCGCCAAACCTTTCAGGGGAGAATTTACAACAGTTTAGCACCATTTTTGAGTGAATTGGAGAATTTCAGATTTTTGCTGAAGTTGTGACCCCGGGGCTTAGAAATTTTTTTTTTCACAGGTTAAGTTGTCGAGGGCTGATTTCATGTCCTATGATAAAAAGCCTTCTGTTTCCACCGCCAAACCTTTCAGGGGAGAATTTGCAACAGTTTAGCACCATTTTTGAGTGAATTGGAGAATTTCAGATTTTTGCTGAAGTAGTGACCCTGGGGCTTAGAATTTTTTTTTTTTCACAGGTTAAAATGTCGAGGGCTGATTTCATGTCCTATGATAAAAAGCCTTCTGTTTCCACCGCCAAACCTTTCAGGGGAGAATTTACAACAGTTTAGCACCATTTTTGAGTGAATTGGAGAATTTCAGATTTTTGCTGAAGTTGTGACCCCGGGGCTAAAAAAAAATTTTTTTCGCACGTTACGTCTTCAAAGGCTGATTTCATGTCCTATGATAAAAAGCCGTCTGTTTCCACCGCCAAACCTTTCAGGGGAGTATTTGCAACACGTTGGCACCATCTTTGAGTGAATTGGAGAATTTCAGATTTTTGCTGAAGTTGTGACCCCGGGCTTAGAAATTTTTTTTTTCACAGGTTAAGTTGTCGAGGGTTGATTTCTTCGCCTATGATAAAAAGCCTTCTGTTTCCACCGCCAAACCTTTCAGGGGAGAATTTGCAACAGTTTAGCACCATCTTTCAGTGAATTGGAGAATTTCAGATTTCTGCTGAAGTTGTGACCCCGGGGCTTAGAAATTTTTTTTTTCACAGGTTAAGTTGTCGAGGGTTGATTTCTTGGCCTATGATAAAAAGCCTTCTGTTTCCACCGCCAAACCTTTCAGGGGAGAATTAACAACAGTTTAGCACCATTTTTGAGTGAATTGGAGAATTTCAGATTTTTGCTGAAGTTGTGACCCCGGCGCTTAGAAATTTTTTTTTTTCACAGGTTAAGATGTCGAGGGCTGATTTCATGTCCTATGATAAAAAGCCTTCTGTTTCCACCGCCAAACCTTTCAGGGGAGAATTTGCAACAGTTTAGCACCATTTTTGAGTGAATTGGAGAATTTCAGATTTTTGCTGAAATTGTGACCCCGGGGCTTAGAAATTTTTCTTTTCACAGGTTAAGTTGTCGAGGGCTGATTTCATGTCCTATGATAAAAAGCCTTCTGTTTCCACCGCCAAACCTTTCAGGGGAGTATTTGCAACACGTTGGCACCATCTTTGAGTGAATTGGAGAATTTCAGATTTTTGCTGAAATTGTGACCCCGGGGCTTAGAAATTTTTTTTTTCCACAGGTTAAGTTGTCGAGGGCTGATTTCATGTTCTATGATAAAAAGCCTTCTCAAGTTTGGCACCATCTTTGAGTGAATTGGAGAATTTCAGATTTTTGCTGAAGTTGTGACCCCGGGGCTTAGAATTTTTTTTTTTCACAGGTTAAGTTGTCGAGGGCTGATTTCATATCCTATGATAAAAAGCCTTCTGTTTGCACCGCCAAATCTTTCAGGTGAGAATTTACAACAGTTTAGCACCATTTTTGAGTGAATTGGAAAATTTCAGATTTTTGCTGAAATTGTGACCCCGGGGCTTAGAAATTTTTTTTTTCACAGGTTAAGTTGTCGAGGGTTGATTTCTTGGCCTATGATAAAAAGCCTTCTGTTTCCACCGCCAAACCTTTCAGGGGAGAATTAACAACAGTTTAGCACCATTTTTGAGTGAATTGGAGAATTTCAGATTTTTGCTGAAGTTGTGACCCCGGCGCTTAGAAATTTTTTTTTTTCACAGGTTAAGATGTCGAGGGCTGATTTCATGTCCTATGATAAAAAGCCTTCTGTTTCCACCGCCAAACCTTTCAGGGGAGAATTTGCAACAGTTTAGCACCATTTTTGAGTGAATTGGAGAATTTCAGATTTTTGCTGAAATTGTGACCCCGGGGCTTAGAAATTTTTCTTTTCACAGGTTAAGTTGTCGAGGGCTGATTTCATGTCCTATGATAAAAAGCCTTCTGTTTCCACCGCCAAACCTTTCAGGGGAGTATTTGCAACACGTTGGCACCATCTTTGAGTGAATTGGAGAATTTCAGATTTTTGCTGAAATTGTGACCCCGGGGCTTAGAAATTTTTTTTTTCCACAGGTTAAGTTGTCGAGGGCTGATTTCATGTTCTATGATAAAAAGCCTTCTCAAGTTTGGCACCATCTTTGAGTGAATTGGAGAATTTCAGATTTTTGCTGAAGTTGTGACCCCGGGGCTTAGAATTTTTTTTTTTCACAGGTTAAGTTGTCGAGGGCTGATTTCATATCCTATGATAAAAAGCCTTCTGTTTGCACCGCCAAATCTTTCAGGTGAGAATTTACAACAGTTTAGCACCATTTTTGAGTGAATTGGAAAATTTCAGATTTTTGCTGAAATTGTGACCCCGGGGCTTAGAAATTTTTTTTTTCACAGGTTAAGTTGTCGAGGGCTGATTTCATGTTCTATGATAAAAAGCCTTCTGTTTCCACCGCCAAACCTTTCAGGGGAGTATTTGCAACACGTTGGCACCATCTTTGAGTGAATTGGAGAATTTCAGATTTTTGCTGAAATTGTGACCCAGGGGGTTAGAAATTTTTTTTTCCACAGGTTAAGTTGTCGAGGGCTGATTTCATGTTCTATGATAAAAAGCCTTCTCAAGTTTGGCACCATCTTTGAGTGAATTGGAGAATTTCAGATTTTTGCTGAAGTTGTGACCCCGGGGCTTAGAAATTTTTTTTTTCACAGGTTAAGTTGTCGAGGGCTGATTTCATATCCTATGATAAAAAGCCTTCTGTTTGCACCGCCAAATCTTTCAGGTGAGAATTTACAACAGTTTAGCACCATTTTTGAGTGAATTGGAAAATTTCAGATTTTTGCTGAAATTGTGACCCCGGGGCTTAGAAATTTTTTTTTTCACAGGTTAAGTTGTCGAGGGCTGATTTCATGTTCTATGATAAAAAGCCTTCTGTTTCCACCGCCAAACCTTTCAGGGGAGTATTTGCAAAAGTTTGGCACCATCTTTGAGTGAATTGGAGAATTTCAGATTTTTGCTGAAATTGTGACCCTGGGGCTTAGAAATTTTTTTTTTCACAGGTTAAGTTGTAGAGGGTTGATTTCTTGACCTATAATAAAAAGCCTTCTGTTTCCACCGCCAAACCTTTCAGGGGAGAATTTACACCAGTTTAGCACCATTTTTGAGTGAATTGGAGAATTTCAGATTTTTGCTGAAGTTGTGACCCCGGCGCTTAGAAATTTTTTTTTTTCACAGGTTAAGATGTCGAGGGCTGATTTCATGTCCTATGATAAAAAGCCTTCTGTTTCCACCGCCAAACCTTTCAGGGGAGAATTTGCAACAGTTTAGCACCATTTTTGAGTGAATTGGAGAATTTCAGATTTTTGCTGAAATTGTGACCCCGGGGCTTAGAAATTTTTCTTTTCACAGGTTAAGTTGTCGAGGGCTGATTTCATGTCCTATGATAAAAAGCCTTCTGTTTCCACCGCCAAACCTTTCAGGGGAGTATTTGCAACACGTTGGCACCATCTTTGAGTGAATTGGAGAATTTCAGATTTTTGCTGAAATTGTGACCCCGGGGCTTAGAAATTTTTTTTTTCCACAGGTTAAGTTGTCGAGGGCTGATTTCATGTTCTATGATAAAAAGCCTTCTCAAGTTTGGCACCATCTTTGAGTGAATTGGAGAATTTCAGATTTTTGCTGAAGTTGTGACCCCGGGGCTTAGAATTTTTTTTTTCACAGGTTAAGTTGTCGAGGGCTGATTTCATATCCTATGATAAAAAGCCTTCTGTTTGCACCGCCAAATCTTTCAGGTGAGAATTTACAACAGTTTAGCACCATTTTTGAGTGAATTGGAAAATTTCAGATTTTTGCTGAAATTGTGACCCCGGGGCTTAGAAATTTTTTTTTTCACAGGTTAAGTTGTCGAGGGCTGATTTCATGTTCTATGATAAAAAGCCTTCTGTTTCCACCGCCAAACCTTTCAGGGGAGTATTTGCAACACGTTGGCACCATCTTTGAGTGAATTGGAGAATTTCAGATTTTTGCTGAAATTGTGACCCAGGGGGTTAGAAATTTTTTTTTCCACAGGTTAAGTTGTCGAGGGCTGATTTCATGTTCTATGATAAAAAGCCTTCTCAAGTTTGGCACCATCTTTGAGTGAATTGGAGAATTTCAGATTTTTGCTGAAGTTGTGACCCCGGGGCTTAGAAATTTTTTTTTTCACAGGTTAAGTTGTCGAGGGCTGATTTCATATCCTATGATAAAAAGCCTTCTGTTTGCACCGCCAAATCTTTCAGGTGAGAATTTACAACAGTTTAGCACCATTTTTGAGTGAATTGGAAAATTTCAGATTTTTGCTGAAATTGTGACCCCGGGGCTTAGAAATTTTTTTTTTCACAGGTTAAGTTGTCGAGGGCTGATTTCATGTTCTATGATAAAAAGCCTTCTGTTTCCACCGCCAAACCTTTCAGGGGAGTATTTGCAAAAGTTTGGCACCATCTTTGAGTGAATTGGAGAATTTCAGATTTTTGCTGAAATTGTGACCCTGGGGCTTAGAAATTTTTTTTTTCACAGGTTAAGTTGTAGAGGGTTGATTTCTTGACCTATAATAAAAAGCCTTCTGTTTCCACCGCCAAACCTTTCAGGGGAGAATTTACACCAGTTTAGCACCATTTTTGAGTGAATTGGAGAATTTCAGATTTTTGCTGAACATGTGACCCCGGGGCTTAGAAAATTTTTTTTTCACAGGTTAAGTTGTCGAGGGTTGATTTCTTGGCCTATGATAAAAAGCCTTCTGTTTCCACCGCCAAACCTTTCAGGGGAGAATTTACAACAGTTTAGCACCATTTTTGAGTGAATTGGAGAATTTCAGATTTTTGCTGAAGTTGTGACCCCGGGGCTTAGAAATTTTTTTTTTCACAGGTTAAGTTGTCGAGGGCTGATTTCATGTCCTATGATAAAAAGCCTTCTGTTTCCACCGCCAAACCTTTCAGGGGAGAATTTGCAACAGTTTAGCACCATTTTTGAGTGAATTGGAGAATTTCAGATTTTTGCTGAAGTTGTGACCCTGGGGCTTAGAATTTTTTTTTTTCACAGGTTAAGATGTCGAGGGCTGATTTCATGTCCTATGATAAAAAGCCTTCTGTTTCCACCGCCAAACCTTTCAGGGGAGAATTTACAACAGTTTAGCACCATTTTTGAGTGAATTGGAGAATTTCAGATTTTTGCTGAAGTTGTGACCCCGGGGCTAAAAAAAATTTTTTTTCGCACGTTACGTCTTCAAAGGCTGATTTCATGTCCTATGATAAAAAGCCGTCTGTTTCCACCGCCAAACCTTTCAGGGGAGTATTTGCAACACGTTGGCACCATCTTTGAGTGAATTGGAGAATTTCAGATTTTTGCTGAAGTTGTGACCACGGGGCTTAGAAATATTTTTTTTTCACAGTTTAAGTTGTCGAGGGCTGATTTCATGTCCTATGATAAAAAGCCTTCTGTTTCCACCGCCAAACCTTTCAGGGGAGAATTTGCAACAGTTTAGCACCATTTTTGAGTGAATTGGAGAATTTCAGATTTTTGCTGAAATTGTGACCCCGGGGCTTAGAAATTTTTCTTTTCACAGGTTAAGTTGTCGAGGGCTGATTTCATGTCCTATGATAAAAAGCCTTCTGTTTCCACCGCCAAACCTTTCAGGGGAGTATTTGCAACACGTTGGCACCATCTTTGAGTGAATTGGAGAATTTCAGATTTTTGCTGAAGTTGTGACCCAGGGGGTTAGAAATTTTTTTTTTCACAGGTTAAGTTGTCGAGGGCTGATTTCATATCCTATGATAAAAAGCCTTCTGTTTGCACCGCCAAATCTTTCAGGTGAGAATTTACAACAGTTTAGCACCATTTTTGAGTGAATTGGAAAATTTCAGATTTTTGCTGAAATTGTGACCCCGGGGCTTAGAAATTTTTTTTTCACAGGTTAAGGTGTCGAGGGTTGATTTCTTCGCCTATGATAAAAAGCCTTCTGTTTCCACCGCCAAATCTTTCAGGGGAGAATTTGCAACAGTTTAGCAACATCTTTCAGTGAATTGGAGAATTTCAGATTTCTGCTGAAGTTGTGACCCCGGGGCTTAGAAATTTTTTTTTTCACAGGTTAAGTTGTCGAGGGTTGATTTCTTGGCCTATGATAAAAAGCCTTCTGTTTCCACCGCCAAACCTTTCAGGGGAGAATTAACAACAGTTTAGCACCATTTTTGAGTGAATTGGAGAATTTCAGATTTTTGCTGAAGTTGTGACCCCGGTGCTTAGAAATTTTTTTTTTCACAGGTTAAGTTGTCGAGGGCTGATTTCATGTCCTATGATAAAAAGCCTTCTGTTTCCACCGCCAAACCTTTCAGGGGAGAATTTGCAACAGTTTAGCACCATTTTTGAGTGAATTGGAGAATTTCAGATTTTTGCTGAAATTGTGACCCCGGGGCTTAGAAATTTTTCTTTTCACAGGTTAAGTTGTCGAGGGTTGATTTCATGTCCTATGATAAAAAGCCTTCTGTTTCCACCGCCAAACCTTTCAGGGGAGTATTTGCAACACGTTGGCACCATCTTTGAGTGAATTGGAGAATTTCAGATTTTTGCTGAAGTTGTGACCCAGGGGGTTAGAAATTTTTTTTTTTCACAGGTTAAGTTGTCGAGGGCTGATTTCATGTTCTATGATAAAAAGCCTTCTCAAGTTTGGCACCATCTTTGAGTGAATTGGAGAATTTCAGATTTTTGCTGAAGTTGTGACCCCGGGGCTTAGAAATTTTTTTTTTCACAGGTTAAGTTGTCGCGGGCTGATTTCATATCCTATGATAAATAGCCTTCTGTTTGCACCGCCAAATCTTTCAGGTGAGAATTTACAACAGTTTAGCACCATTTTTGAGTGAATTGGAAAATTTCAGATTTTTGCTGAAATTGTGACCCCGGGGCTTAGAAATTTTTTTTTTCACAGGTTAAGTTGTCGAGGGCTGATTTCATGTTCTATGATAAAAAGCCTTCTGTTTCCACCGCCAAACCTTTCAGGGGAGTATTTGCAAAAGTTTGGCACCATCTTTGAGTGAATTGGAGAATTTCAGATTTTTGCTGAAATTGTGACCCTGGGGCTTAGAAATTTTTTTTTTCACAGGTTAAGTTGTCGAGGGTTGATTTCTTGACCTATAATAAAAAGCCTTCTGTTTCCACCGCCAAACCTTTCAGGGGAGAATTTCCACCAGTTTAGCACCATTTTTGAGTGAATTGGAGAATTTCAGATTTTTGCTGAAGTTGTGACCCCGGGGCTTAGAAATTTTTTTTTTCACAGGTTAAGTTGTCGAGGGTTGATTTCTTGGCCTATGATAAAAAGCCTTCTGTTTCCACCGCCAAACCTTTCAGGGGAAAATTTACAACAGTTTAGCACCATTTTTGAGTGAATTGGAGAATTTCAGATTTTTGCTGAAGTTGTGACCCCGGGGCTAAAAAAAATTTTTTTTCGCACGTTACGTCTTCAAAGGCTGATTTCATGTCCTATGATAAAAAGCCGTCTGTTTCCACCGCCAAACCTTTCAGGGGAGTATTTGCAACACGTTGGCACCATCTTTGAGTGAATTGGAGAATTTCAGATTTTTGCTGAAGTTGTGACCACGGGGCTTAGAAATATTTTTTTTTCACAGTTTAAGTTGTCGAGGGCTGATTTCATGTCCTATGATAAAAAGCCTTCTGTTTCCACCGCCAAACCTTTCAGGGGAGAATTTGCAACAGTTTAGCACCATTTTTGAGTGAATTGGAGAATTTCAGATTTTTGCTGAAATTGTGACCCCGGGGCTTAGAATTTTTTTTTTTCACAGGTTAAGTTGTCAAGGGCTGATTTCATGTTCTATGATAAAAAGCCTTCTGTTTCCACCGCCAAACCTTTCAGGGGAGTATTTGCAAAAGTTTGGCACCATCTTTGAGTGAATTGGAGAATTTCAGATTTTTGCTGAAATTGTGACCCTGGGGCTTAGAAATTTTTTTTTTCACAGGTTAAGTTGTCGAGGGTTGATTTCTTGACCTATAATAAAAAGCCTTCTGTTTCCACCGCCAAACCTTTCAGGGGAGAATTTCCACCAGTTTAGCACCATTTTTGAGTGAATTGGAGAATTTCAGATTTTTGCTGAAGTTGTGACCGCGGGGCTTAGAAAATTTTTTTTTCACAGGTTAAGTTGTCGAGGGTTGATTTCTTGGCCTATGATAAAAAGCCTTCTGTTTCCACCGCCAAACCTTTCAGGGGAAAATTTACAACAGTTTAGCACCATTTTTGAGTGAATTGGAGAATTTCAGATTTTTGCTGAAGTTGTGACCCCGGGGCTAAAAAAAAAATTTTTTCGCACGTTACGTCTTCAAAGGCTGATTTCATGTCCTATGATAAAAAGCCGTCTGTTTCCACCGCCAAACCTTTCAGGGGAGTATTTGCAACACGTTGGCACCATCTTTGAGTGAATTGGAGAATTTCAGATTTTTGCTGAAGTTGTGACCACGGGGCTTAGAAATATTTTTTTTTAACAGTTTAAGTTGTCGAGGGCTGATTTCATGTCCTATGATAAAAAGCCTTCTGTTTCCACCGCCAAACCGTTCAGGGGAGAATTTGCAACAGTTTAGCACCATTTTTGAGTGAATTGGAGAATTTCAGATTTTTGCTGAAATTGTGACCCCGGGGCTTAGAAATTTTTCTTTTCACAGGTTAAGTTGTCGAGGGCTGATTTCATGTTCTATGATAAAGAGCCTTCTGTTTCCACCGCCAAACCTTTCAGGGGAGTATTTGCAAAAGTTTAGCACCATTTTTGAGTGAATTGGAGAATTTCAGATTTTTGCTGAAGTTGTGACCCCGGGGCTTAGAAAAAATTTTTTTCACAGGTTAAGTTGTCGAGGGTTGATTTCTTGGCCTATGATAAAAAGCCTTCTGTTTCCACCGCCAAACCTTTCAGGGGAGAATTTACAACAGTTTAGCACCATTTTTGAGTGAATTGGAGAATTTCAGATTTTTGCTGAAGTTGTGACCCCGGGGCTAAAAAAATTTTTTTTTCGCACATTGCGTCTTCGAAGGCTGATTTCATGTCCTATGATAAAAAGCCGTCTGTTTCCACCGCCAAACCTTTCAGGGGAGTATTTGCAACACGTTGGCACCATCTTTGAGTGAATTGGAGAATTTCAGATTTTTGCTGAAGTTGTGACCACGGGGCTTAGAAATATTTTTTTTTCACAGTTTAAGTTGTCGAGGGCTGATTTCATGTCCTATGATAAAAATCCTTCTGTTTCCACCGCCAAACCTTTCAGGGGAGAATTTGCAACAGTTTAGCACCATTTTTGAGTGAATTGGAAAATTTCAGATTTTTGCTGAAATTGTGACCCCGGGGCTTAGAAATTTTTCTTTTCAGAGGTTAAGTTGTCGAGGGCTGATTTCATGTCCTATGATAAAAAGCCTTCTGTTTCCACCGCCAAACCTTTCAGGGGAGAATTTACAACAGTTTAGCACCATTTTTGAGTGAATTGGAGAATTTCAGATTTTTGCTGAAATTGTTACCCCGGGGCTTAGAAATTTTTTTTTCCGCACATTGCGTCTTCGAAGGCTGATTTCATGTCCTATGATAAAAAGCCGTCTGTTTCCACCGCCAAACCTTTCAGGGGAGTATTTGCAACACGTTGGCACCATCTTTGAGTGAATTGGAGAATTTCAGATTTTTGCTGAAGTTGTGACCCTGGGGCTTAGAAATTTTTTTTTTCACAGGTTAAGTTGTAGAGGGTTGATTTCTTGACCTATAATAAAAAGCCTTCTGTTTCCACCGCCAAACCTTTCAGGGGAGAATTTACACCAGTTTAGCACCATTTTTGAGTGAATTGGAGAATTTCAGATTTTTGCTGAACATGTGACCCCGGGGCTTAGAAAATTTTTTTTTCACAGGTTAAGTTGTCGAGGGTTGATTTCTTGGCCTATGATAAAAAGCCTTCTGTTTCCACCGCCAAACCTTTCAGGGGAGAATTTACAACAGTTTAGCACCATTTTTGAGTGAATTGGAGAATTTCAGATTTTTGCTGAAGTTGTGACCCCGGGGCTTAGAAATTTTTTTTTTCACAGGTTAAGTTGTCGAGGGCTGATTTCATGTCCTATGATAAAAAGCCTTCTGTTTCCACCGCCAAACCTTTCAGGGGAGAATTTGCAACAGTTTAGCACCATTTTTGAGTGAATTGGAGAATTTCAGATTTTTGCTGAAGTTGTGACCCTGGGGCTTAGAATTTTTTTTTTTTCACAGGTTAAGATGTCGAGGGCTGATTTCATGTCCTATGATAAAAAGCCTTCTGTTTCCACCGCCAAACCTTTCAGGGGAGAATTTACAACAGTTTAGCACCATTTTTGAGTGAATTGGAGAATTTCAGATTTTTGCTGAAGTTGTGACCCTGGGGCTTAGAATTTTTTTTTTTTCACAGGTTAAGATGTCGAGGGCTGATTTCATGTCCTATGATAAAAAGCCTTCTGTTTCCACCGCCAAACCTTTCAGGGGAGAATTTACAACAGTTTAGCACCATTTTTGAGTGAATTGGAGAATTTCAGATTTTTGCTGAAGTTGTGACCCCGGGGCTAAAAAAAAATTTTTTTCGCACGTTACGTCTTCAAAGGCTGATTTCATGTCCTATGATAAAAAGCCGTCTGTTTCCACCGCCAAACCTTTCAGGGGAGTATTTGCAACACGTTGGCACCATCTTTGAGTGAATTGGAGAATTTCAGATTTTTGCTGAAGTTGTGACCCCGGGCTTAGAAATTTTTTTTTTCACAGGTTAAGTTGTCGAGGGTTGATTTCTTCGCCTATGATAAAAAGCCTTCTGTTTCCACCGCCAAACCTTTCAGGGGAGAATTTGCAACAGTTTAGCACCATCTTTCAGTGAATTGGAGAATTTCAGATTTCTGCTGAAGTTGTGACCCCGGGGCTTAGAAATTTTTTTTTTTCACAGGTTAAGTTGTCGAGGGTTGATTTCTTGGCCTATGATAAAAAGCCTTCTGTTTCCACCGCCAAACCTTTCAGGGGAGAATTAACAACAGTTTAGCACCATTTTTGAGTGAATTGGAGAATTTCAGATTTTTGCTGAAGTTGTGACCCCGGCGCTTAGAAATTTTTTTTTTCACAGGTTAAGTTGTCGAGGGCTGATTTCATGTCCTATGATAAAAAGCCTTCTGTTTCCACCGCCAAACCTTTCAGGGGAGAATTTGCAACAGTTTAGCACCATTTTTGAGTGAATTGGAGAATTTCAGATTTTTGCTGAAATTGTGACCCCGGGGCTTAGAAATTTTTCTTTTCACAGGTTAAGTTGTCGAGGGCTGATTTCATGTCGTATGATAAAAAGCCTTCTGTTTCCACCGCCAAACCTTTCAGGGGAGTATTTGCAACACGTTGGCACCATCTTTGAGTGAATTGGAGAATTTCAGATTTTTGCTGAAGTTGTGACCCAGGGGGTTAGAAATTTTTTTTTTCCACAGGTTAAGTTGTCGAGGGCTGATTTCATGTTCTATGATAAAAAGCCTTCTCAAGTTTGGCACCATCTTTGAGTGAATTGGAGAATTTTAGATTTTTGCTGAAGTTGTGACCCCGGGGCTTAGAAATTTTTTTTTTCACAGGTTAAGTTGTCGAGGGCTGATTTCATATCCTATGATAAAAAGCCTTCTGTTTGCACCGCCAAATCTTTCAGGTGAGAATTTACAACAGTTTAGCACCATTTTTGAGTGAATTGGAAAATTTCAGATTTTTGCTGAAATTGTGACCCCGGGGCTTAGAAATTTTTTTTTTCACAGGTTAAGTTGTCGAGGGCTGATTTCATGTTCAATGATAAAAAGCCTTCTGTTTCCACCGCCAAACCTTTCAGGGGAGTATTTGCAAAAGTTTGGCACCATCTTTGAGTGAATTGGAGAATTTCAGATTTTTGCTGAAATTGTGACCCCGGGGCTTAGAAAATTTTTTTTTCACAGGTTAAGTTGTCGAGGGTTGATTTCTTGGCCTATGATAAAAAGACTTCTGTTTCCACCGCCAAACCTTTCAGGGGAGAATTTACAACAGTTTAGCACCATTTTTGAGTGAATTGGAGAATTTCAGATTTTTGCTGAAGTTGTGACCCCGGGGCTTAGAAATTTTTTTTTTCACAGGTTAAGTTGTCGAGGGCTGATTTCATGTCCTATGATAAAAAGCCTTCTGTTTCCACCGCCAAACCTTTCAGGGGAGAATTTGCAACAGTTTAGCACCATTTTTGAGTGAATTGGAGAATTTCAGATTTTTGCTGAAGTTGTGACCCTGGGGCTTAGAATTTTTTTTTTTTCACAGGTTAAGATGTCGAGGGCTGATTTCATGTCCTATGATAAAAAGCCTTCTGTTTCCACCGCCAAACCTTTCAGGGTAGAATTTACAACAGTTTAGCACCATTTTTGAGTGAATTGGAGAATTTCAGATTTTTGCTGAAGTTGTGACCCCGGGGCTAAAAAAAAATTTTTTTCGCACGTTACGTCTTCAAAGGCTGATTTCATGTCCTATGATAAAAAGCCGTCTGTTTCCACCGCCAAACCTTTCAGGGGAGTATTTGCAACACGTTGGCACCATCTTTGAGTGAATTGGAGAATTTCAGATTTTTGCTGAAGTTGTGACCACGGGGCTTAGAAATATTTTTTTTTCACAGTTTAAGTTGTCGAGGGCTGATTTCATGTCCTATGATAAAAAGCCTTCTGTTTCCACCGCCAAACCTTTCAGTGGAGAATTTGCAACAGTTTAGCACCATTTTTGAGTGAATTGGAGAATTTCAGATTTTTGCTGAAATTGTGACCCCGGGGCTTAGAAATTTTTCTTTTCACAGGTTAAGTTGTCGAGGGCTGATTTCATGTCCTATGATAAAAAGCCTTCTGTTTCCACCGCCAAACCTTTCAGGGGAGTATTTGCAACACTTTGGCACCATCTTTGAGTGAATTGGAGAATTTCAGATTTTTGCTGAAGTTGTGACCCAGGGGGTTAGAAATTTTTTTTTTCACAGGTTAAGTTGTCGAGGGCTGATTTCATATCCTATGATAAAAAGCCTTCTGTTTGCACCGCCAAATCTTTCAGGTGAGAATTTACAACAGTTTAGCACCATTTTTGAGTGAATTGGAAAATTTCAGATTTTTGCTGAAATTGTGACCCCGGGGCTTAGAAATTTTTTTTTCACAGGTTAAGGTGTCGAGGGTTGATTTCTTCGCCTATGATAAAAAGCCTTCTGTTTCCACCGCCAAATCTTTCAGGGGAGCATTTACAACAGTTTAGCACCATTTTTGAGTGAATTGGAGAATTTCAGATTTTTGCTGAAGTTGTGACCCCGGCGCTTAGAAATTTTTTTTTTCACAGGTTAAGTTGTCGAGGGCTGATTTCATGTCCTATGATAAAAAGCCTTCTGTTTCCACCGCCAAACCTTTCAGGGGAGAATTTGCAACAGTTTAGCACCATTTTTGAGTGAATTGGAGAATTTCAGATTTTTGCTGAAATTGTGACCCCGGGGCTTAGAAATTTTTCTTTTCACAGGTTAAGTTGTCGAGGGCTGATTTCATGTCGTATGATAAAAAGCCTTCTGTTTCCACCGCCAAACCTTTCAGGGGAGTATTTGCAACACGTTGGCACCATCTTTGAGTGAATTGGAGAATTTCAGATTTTTGCTGAAGTTGTGACCCAGGGGGTTAGAAATTTTTTTTTTCCACAGGTTAAGTTGTCGAGGGCTGATTTCATGTTCTATGATAAAAAGCCTTCTCAAGTTTGGCACCATCTTTGAGTGAATTGGAGAATTTCAGATTTTTGCTGAAGTTGTGACCCCGGGGCTTAGAAATTTTTTTTTTCACAGGTTAAGTTGTCGAGGGCTGATTTCATATCCTATGATAAAAAGCCTTCTGTTTGCACCGCCAAATCTTTCAGGTGAGAATTTACAACAGTTTAGCACCATTTTTGAGTGAATTGGAAAATTTCAGATTTTTGCTGAAATTGTGACCCCGGGGCTTAGAAATTTTTTTTTTCACAGGTTAAGTTGTCGAGGGCTGATTTCATGTTCAATGATAAAAAGCCTTCTGTTTCCACCGCCAAACCTTTCAGGGGAGTATTTGCAAAAGTTTGGCACCATCTTTGAGTGAATTGGAGAATTTCAGATTTTTGCTGAAATTGTGACCCCGGGGCTTAGAAAATTTTTTTTTCACAGGTTAAGTTGTCGAGGGTTGATTTCTTGGCCTATGATAAAAAGACTTCTGTTTCCACCGCCAAACCTTTCAGGGGAGAATTTACAACAGTTTAGCACCATTTTTGAGTGAATTGGAGAATTTCAGATTTTTGCTGAAGTTGTGACCCCGGGGCTTAGAAATTTTTTTTTTCACAGGTTAAGTTGTCGAGGGCTGATTTCATGTCCTATGATAAAAAGCCTTCTGTTTCCACCGCCAAACCTTTCAGGGGAGAATTTGCAACAGTTTAGCACCATTTTTGAGTGAATTGGAGAATTTCAGATTTTTGCTGAAGTTGTGACCCTGGGGCTTAGAATTTTTTTTTTTTCACAGGTTAAGATGTCGAGGGCTGATTTCATGTCCTATGATAAAAAGCCTTCTGTTTCCACCGCCAAACCTTTCAGGGTAGAATTTACAACAGTTTAGCACCATTTTTGAGTGAATTGGAGAATTTCAGATTTTTGCTGAAGTTGTGACCCCGGGGCTAAAAAAAAATTTTTTTCGCACGTTACGTCTTCAAAGGCTGATTTCATGTCCTATGATAAAAAGCCGTCTGTTTCCACCGCCAAACCTTTCAGGGGAGTATTTGCAACACGTTGGCACCATCTTTGAGTGAATTGGAGAATTTCAGATTTTTGCTGAAGTTGTGACCACGGGGCTTAGAAATATTTTTTTTTCACAGTTTAAGTTGTCGAGGGCTGATTTCATGTCCTATGATAAAAAGCCTTCTGTTTCCACCGCCAAACCTTTCAGGGGAGAATTTGCAACAGTTTAGCACCATTTTTGAGTGAATTGGAGAATTTCAGATTTTTGCTGAAATTGTGACCCCGGGGCTTAGAAATTTTTCTTTTCACAGGTTAAGTTGTCGAGGGCTGATTTCATGTCCTATGATAAAAAGCCTTCTGTTTCCACCGCCAAACCTTTCAGGGGAGTATTTGCAACACTTTGGCACCATCTTTGAGTGAATTGGAGAATTTCAGATTTTTGCTGAAGTTGTGACCCAGGGGGTTAGAAATTTTTTTTTTCACAGGTTAAGTTGTCGAGGGCTGATTTCATATCCTATGATAAAAAGCCTTCTGTTTGCACCGCCAAATCTTTCAGGTGAGAATTTACAACAGTTTAGCACCATTTTTGAGTGAATTGGAAAATTTCAGATTTTTGCTGAAATTGTGACCCCGGGGCTTAGAAATTTTTTTTTCACAGGTTAAGGTGTCGAGGGTTGATTTCTTCGCCTATGATAAAAAGCCTTCTGTTTCCACCGCCAAATCTTTCAGGGGAGAATTTGCAACAGTTTAGCAACATCTTTCAGTGAATTGGAGAATTTCAGATTTCTGCTGAAGTTGTGACCCCGGGGCTTAGAAATTTTTTTTTTCACAGGTTAAGTTGTCGAGGGTTGATTTCTTGGCCTATGATAAAAAGCCTTCTGTTTCCACCGCCAAACCTTTCAGGGGAGAATTAACAACAGTTTAGCACCATTTTTGAGTGAATTGGAGAATTTCAGATTTTTGCTGAAGTTGTGACCCCGGCGCTTAGAAATTTTTTTTTTCACAGGTTAAGTTGTCGAGGGCTGATTTCATGTCCTATGATAAAAAGCCTTCTGTTTCCACCGCCAAACCTTTCAGGGGAGAATTTGCAACAGTTTAGCACCATTTTTGAGTGAATTGGAGAATTTCAGATTTTTGCTGAAATTGTGACCCCGGGGCTTAGAAATTTTTCTTTTCACAGGTTAAGTTGTCGAGGGTTGATTTCATGTCCTATGATAAAAAGCCTTCTGTTTCCACCGCCAAACCTTTCAGGGGAGTATTTGCAACACGTTGGCACCATCTTTGAGTGAATTGGAGAATTTCAGATTTTTGCTGAAGTTGTGACCCAGGGGGTTAGAAATTTTTTTTTTTCACAGGTTAAGTTGTCGAGGGCTGATTTCATGTTCTATGATAAAAAGCCTTCTCAAGTTTGGCACCATCTTTGAGTGAATTGGAGAATTTCAGATTTTTGCTGAAGTTGTGACCCCGGGGCTTAGAAATTTTTTTTTTCACAGGTTAAGTTGTCGCGGGCTGATTTCATATCCTATGATAAAAAGCCTTCTGTTTGCACCGCCAAATCTTTCAGGTGAGAATTTACAACAGTTTAGCACCATTTTTGAGTGAATTGGAAAATTTCAGATTTTTGCTGAAATTGTGACCCCGGGGCTTAGAAATTTTTTTTTTCACAGGTTAAGTTGTCGAGGGCTGATTTCATGTTCAATGATAAAAAGCCTTCTGTTTCCACCGCCAAACCTTTCAGGGGAGTATTTGCAAAAGTTTGGCACCATCTTTGAGTGAATTGGAGAATTTCAGATTTTTGCTGAAATTGTGACCCCGGGGCTTAGAAAATTTTTTTTTCACAGGTTAAGTTGTCGAGGGTTGATTTCTTGGCCTATGATAAAAAGCCTTCTGTTTCCACCGCCAAACCTTTCAGGGGAGAATTTACAACAGTTTAGCACCATTTTTGAGTGAATTGGAGAATTTCAGATTTTTGCTGAAGTTGTGACCCCGGGGCTTAGAAATTTTTTTTTTCACAGGTTAAGTTGTCGAGGGCTGATTTCATGTCCTATGATAAAAAGCCTTCTGTTTCCACCGCCAAACCTTTCAGGGGAGAATTTGCAACAGTTTAGCACCATTTTTGAGTGAATTGGAGAATTTCAGATTTTTGCTGAAGTTGTGACCCTGGGGCTTAGAATTTTTTTTTTTTCACAGGTTAAGATGTCGAGGGCTGATTTCATGTCCTATGATAAAAAGCCTTCTGTTTCCACCGCCAAACCTTTCAGGGTAGAATTTACAACAGTTTAGCACCATTTTTGAGTGAATTGGAAAATTTCAGATTTTTGCTGAAATTGTGACCCCGGGGCTTAGAAATTTTTTTTTCACAGGTTAAGGTGTCGAGGGTTGATTTCTTCGCCTATGATAAAAAGCCTTCTGTTTCCACCGCCAAATCTTTCAGGGGAGAATTTGCAACAGTTTAGCAACATCTTTAAGTGAATTGGAGAATTTCAGATTTCTGCTGAAGTTGTGACCCCGGGGCTTAGAAATTTTTTTTTTCACAGGTTAAGTTGTCGAGGGTTGATTTCTTGGCCTATGATAAAAAGCCTTCTGTTTCCACCGCCAAACCTTTCAGGGGAGAATTAACAACAGTTTAGCACCATTTTTGAGTGAATTGGAGAATTTCAGATTTTTGCTGAAGTTGTGACCCCGGGGCTTAGAAATTTTTCTTTTCACAGGTTAAGTTGTCGAGGGTTGATTTCATGTCCTATGATAAAAAGCCTTCTGTTTCCACCGCCAAACCTTTCAGGGGAGTATTTGCAACACGTTGGCACCATCTTTGAGTGAATTGGAGAATTTCAGATTTTTGCTGAAGTTGTGACCCAGGGGGTTTAGAAATTTTTTTTTTCACATGTTAAGTTGTCGAGGGCTGATTTCATGTTCTATGATAAAAAGCCTTCTCAAGTTTGGCATCATCTTTGAGTGAATTGGAGAATTTCAGATTTTTGCTGAAGTTGTGACCCCGGGGCTTAGAAATTTTTTTTTTCACAGGTTAAGTTGTCGAGGGCTGATTTCATGTCCTATGATAAAAAGCCTTCTGTTTCCACCGCCAAACCTTTCAGGGGAGAATTTGCAACAGTTTAGCACCATTTTTGAGTGAATTGGAGAATTTCAGATTTTTGCTGAAGTTGTGACCCCGGGGCTTAGAAATTTTTTTTTTCACAGGTTAAGTTGTCAAGGGCTTATTTCATGTCCTATGATAAAAAGCCTTCTGTTTCCACCGCCAAACCTTTCAGGGGACAATTTGCAACAGTTTAGCACCATCTTTGAGTGAATTAGAGAATTTCAGATTTTTGCTGAAGTTGTGACCCCGGGGCTTAGAAATTTTTTTTCCCACAGGTTAAGTTGTCGAGGGTTGATTTCTTGGCCTATGATAAAAAGCCTTCTGTTTCCACCGCCAAACCTTTCAGGGGAGAATTTACAACAGTTTAGCACCATTTTTGAGTGAATTGGAGAATTTCAGATTTTTGCTGAAGTTGTGACCCCGGGGCTTAGAATATTTTTTTTTCACAGGTTAAGTTGTCAAGGGCTGATTTCATGTCCTATGATAAAAAGCCTTCTGTTTCCACCGCCAAACCTTTCAGGGGAGAATTTTTCAACAGTTTAGCACCATTTTTGAGTGAATTGGAGAATTTCAGATTTTTGCTAAAATTGTGACCCCGGGGCTTAGAAATTTTTCTTTTCACAGGTTAAGTTGTCGAGGGCTGATTTCATGTCCTATGATAAAAAGCCTTCTGTTTCCACCGCCAAACCTTTCAGGGGAGTATTTGCAACACGTTGGCACCATCTTTGAGTGAATTGGAGAATTTGAGATTTTTGCTGAAGTTGTGACCCTGGGGCTTAGAAATTTTTTTTTCCACAGGTTAAGTTGTCGAGGGTTGATTTCTTCGCCTATGATAAAAAGCCTTCTGTTTCCACCGCCAAACCTTTCAGGGGAGAATTTGCAACAGTTTAGCACCATCTTTGAGTGAATTGGAGAATTTCAGATTTTTGCTGAAGTTGTGACCCCGGGGCTTAGAAATTTTTTTTTTTCACAGGTTAAGTTGTCGAGGGTTGATTTCTTGGCCTATGATAAAAAGCCTTCTGTTTCCACCGCCAAACCTTTCAGGGGAGAATTTGCAACAGTTTAGCACCATCTTTGAGTGAATTGGAGAATTTCAGATTTTTGCTGAAGTTGTGACCCCGGGGCTTAGAAATTTTTTTTTTCACAGGTTAAGTTGTCGAGGGCTGATTTCATGTCCTATGATAAAAAGCCGTCTGTTTCCACCGCCAAACCTTTCCGGGAAGAATTTGCAACACGTTGGCACCATCTTTGAGTGAATTGGAGAATTTCAGATTTTTGCTGTAATTGTGACCCCGGGGCTTAGAATTTTTTTTTTCCACAGGTTAAGTTGTCGAGGGCTGATTTCATGTCCTATGATAAAAAGCCTTCTGTTTCCACCGCCAAACCTTTCAGGGGAGTATTTGCAACACGTTGGCACCATCTTTGAGTGAATTGGAGAATTTCAGATTTTTGCTGAAGTTGTGACCCCGGGGCTTAGAATTTTTTTTTTTCACACGTTAAGTTGTAAAGGGTTGATTTCTTGGCCTATGATAAAAAGCCTTCTGTTTCCACCGCCAAACCTTTCAGGGGAGAATTTGCAACAGTTTAGCACCATCTTTGAGTGAATTGGAGAATTTCAGATTTTTGCTGAAATTGTGACCCCGGGGCTTAGAAATTTTACTTTTCACAGGTTAAGTTGTCGAGGGCTGATTTCATGTCCTATGATAAAAAGCCTTCTGTTTCCACCGCCAAACCTTTCAGGGGAGTATTTGCAACACGTTGGCACCATCTTTGAGTGAATTGGAGAATTTCAGATTTTTGCTGAAGTTGTGACCCAGGGGGTTTAGAAATTTTTTTTTTCACAGGTTAAGTTGTCGAGGGCTGATTTCATGTTCTATGATAAAAAGCCTTCTCAAGATTGGCATCATCTTTGAGTGAATTGGAGAATTTCAGATTTTTGCTGAAGTTGTGACCCCGGGGCTTAGAAATTTTTTTTTTCACAGGTTAAGTTGTCGAGGGCTGATTTCATGTCCTATGATAAAAAGCCTTCTGTTTCCACCGCCAAACCTTTCAGGGGAGAATTTGCAACAGTTTAGCACCATTTTTGAGTGATTTGGAGAATTTCAGATTTTTGCTGAAGTTGTGACCCCGGGGCTTAGAATTTTTTTTTTTCACAGGTTAAGTTGTCAAGGGCTGATTTCATGTCCTATGATAAAAAGCCTTCTGTTTCCACCGCCAAACCTTTCAGGGGAGAATTTGCAACAGTTTAGCACCATTTTTGAGTGAATTGGAGAATTTCAGATTTTTGCTGTAATTGTGACCCCGGGGCTTAGAATTTTTTTTTTTCCACAGGTTAAGTTGTCGAGGGCTGATTTCATGTCCTATGATAAAAAGCCTTCTGTTTCCACCGCCAAACCTTTCAGGGGAGTATTTGCAACACGTTGGCACCATCTTTGAGTGAATTGGAGAATTTCAGATTTTTGCTGAAGTTGTGACCCTGGGGCTTAGAATTTTTTTTTTCACACGTTAAGTTGTAAAGGGTTGATTTCTTGGCCTATGATAAAAAGCCTTCTGTTTCCACCGCCAAACCTTTCAGGGGAGAATTTACAACAGTTTAGCACCATCTTTGAGTGAATTAGAGAATTTCAGATTTTTGCTGAAATTGTGACCCCGGGGATTGGAAATTTTTCTTTTCACAGGTTAAGTTGTCGAGGGCTGATTTCATGTCCTATGATAAAAAGCCTTCTGTTTCCACCGCCAAACCTTTCAGGGGAGTATTTGCAACACGTTGGCACCATCTTTGAGTGAATTGGAGAATTTCAGATTTTTGCTGAAGTTGTGACCCCGGGGCTTAGAAATTTTTTTTTTCCCAGGTTAAGTTGTCAAGGGTTGATTTCTTGGCCTATGATAAAAAGCCTCCTGTTTCCACCGCCAAACCTTTCAGGGGAGAATTTACAGCAGTTTAGCACCATTTTTGAGTGAATTGGAGAATTTCAGATTTTTGCTGAAGTTGTGACCCCGGGGCTTAGAATTTTTTTTTTTCACAGGTTAAGTTGTCGAGGGCTGATTTCATGTCATATGATAAAAAGCCATCTGTTTCCACCGCCAAACCTTTCAGGGGACAATTTGCAACAGTTTAGCACCATCTTTGAGTGAATTAGAGAATTTCAGATTTTTGCTGAAGTTGTGACCCCGGGGCTTAGAAATTTTTTTCCCCACAGGTTAAGTTGTCGAGGGTTGATTTCTTGGCCTATGATAAAAAGCCTTCTGTTTCCACCGCCAAACCTTTCAGGGGAGAATTTACAACAGTTTAGCACCATTTTTGAGTGAATTGGAGAATTTCAGATTTTTGCTGAAGTTGTGACCCCGGGGCTTAGAATATTTTTTTTCCACAGGTTAAGTTGTCAAGGGCTGATTTCATGTCCTATGATAAAAAGCCTTCTGTTTCCACCGCCAAACCTTTCAGGGGAGAATTTTTCAACAGTTTAGCACCATTTTTGAGTGAATTGGAGAATTTCAGATTTTTGCTAAAATTGTGACCCCGGGGCTTAGAAATTTTTCTTTTCACAGGTTAAGTTGTCGAGGGCTGATTTCATGTCCTATGATAAAAAGCCTTCTGTTTCCACCGCCAAACCTTTCAGGGGAGTATTTGCAACACGTTGGCACCATCTTTGAGTGAATTGGAGAATTTCAGATTTTTGCTGAAGTTGTGACCCTGGGGCTTAGAAATTTTTTTTTTCACAGGTTAAGTTGTCGAGGGTTGATTTCTTGGCCTATGATAAAAAGCCTTCTGTTTCCACCACCAAACCTTTCAGGGGAGAATTTGCAACAGTTTAGCACCATTTTTGAGTGAATTGGAGAATTTCAGATTTTTGCTGAAGTTGTGACCCCGGGGCTTAGAATTTTTTTTTTTCACAGGTTAAGTTGTCGAGGGCTGATTTCATGTCCTATGATAAAAAGCCGTCTGTTTCCACCGCCAAACCTTTCCGGGAAGAATTTGCAACACGTTGGCACCATCTTTGAGTGAATTGGAGAATTTCAGATTTTTGCTGTAATTGTGACCCCGGGGCTTAGAATTTTTTTTTTCCACAGGTTAAGTTGTCGAGGGCTGATTTCATGTCCTATGATAAAAAGCCTTCTGTTTCCACCGCCAAACCTTTCAGGGGAGTATTTGCAACACGTTGGCACCATCTTTGAGTGAATTGGAGAATTTCAGATTTTTGCTGAAGTTGTGACCCCGGGGCTTAGAATTTTTTTTTTTCACACGTTAAGTTGTAAAGGGTTGATTTCTTGGCCTATGATAAAAAGCCTTCTGTTTCCACCGCCAAACCTTTCAGGGGAGAATTTGCAACAGTTTAGCACCATCTTTGAGTGAATTGGAGAATTTCAGATTTTTGCTGAAATTGTGACCCCGGGGCTTAGAAATTTTTCTTTTCACAGGTTAAGTTGTCGAGGGCTGATTTCATGTCCTATGATAAAAAGCCTTCTGTTTCCACCGCCAAACCTTTCAGGGGAGTATTTGCAACACGTTGGCACCATCTTTGAGTGAATTGGAGAATTTCAGATTTTTGCTGAAGTTGTGACCCAGGGGGTTTAGAAATTTTTTTTTTCACAGGTTAAGTTGTCGAGGGCTGATTTCATGTTCTATGATAAAAAGCCTTCTCAAGTTTGGCATCATCTTTGAGTGAATTGGAGAATTTCAGATTTTTGCTGAAGTTGTGACCCCGGGGCTTAGAAATTTTTTTTTTCACAGGTTAAGTTGTCGAGGGCTGATTTCATGTCCTATGATAAAAAGCCTTCTGTTTCCACCGCCAAACCTTTCAGGGGAGAATTTGCAACAGTTTAGCACCATTTTTGAGTGATTTGGAGAATTTCAGATTTTTGCTGAAGTTGTGACCCCGGGGCTTAGAATTTTTTTTTTTCACAGGTTAAGTTGTCAAGGGCTGATTTCATGTCCTATGATAAAAAGCCTTCTGTTTCCACCGCCAAACCTTTCAGGGGAGAATTTGCAACAGTTTAGCACCATTTTTGAGTGAATTGGAGAATTTCAGATTTTTGCTGTAATTGTGACCCCGGGGCTTAGAATTTTTTTTTTTCCACAGGTTAAGTTGTCGAGGGCTGATTTCATGTCCTATGATAAAAAGCCTTCTGTTTCCACCGCCAAACCTTTCAGGGGAGTATTTGCAAAACTTTGGCACCATCTTTGAGTGAATTGGAGAATTTCAGATTTTTGCTGAAATTGTGACCCCGGGGCTTAGAAATTTTTTTTTTCACAGGTTAAGTTGTCAAGGGCTTATTTCATGTCCTATGATAAAAAGCCTTCTGTTTCCACCGCCAAACCTTTCAGGGGACAATTTGCAACAGTTTAGCACCATCTTTGAGTGAATTAGAGAATTTCAGATTTTTGCTGAAGTTGTGACCCCGGGGCTTAGAAATTTTTTTTCCCACAGGTTAAGTTGTCGAGGGTTGATTTCTTGGCCTATGATAAAAAGCCTTCTGTTTCCACCGCCAAACCTTTCAGGGGAGTATTTGCAACACGTTGGCACCATCTTTGAGTGAATTGGAGAATTTCAGATTTTTGCTGAAGTTGTGACCCCGGGGCTTAGAAATTTTTTTTTTCCCAGGTTAAGTTGTCAAGGGTTGATTTCTTGGCCTATGATAAAAAGCCTCCTGTTTCCACCGCCAAACCTTTCAGGGGAGAATTTACAGCAGTTTAGCACCATTTTTGAGTGAATTGGAGAATTTCAGATTTTTGCTGAAGTTGTGACCCCGGGGCTTAGAATTTTTTTTTTTCACAGGTTAAGTTGTCGAGGGCTGATTTCATGTCATATGATAAAAATCCTTCTGTTTCCACCGCCAAACCTTTCAGGGGACAATTTGCAACAGTTTAGCACCATCTTTGAGTGAATTAGAGAATTTCAGATTTTTGCTGAAGTTGTGACCCCGGGGCTTAGAAATTTTTTTCCCCACAGGTTAAGTTGTCGAGGGTTGATTTCTTGGCCTATGATAAAAAGCCTTCTGTTTCCACCGCCAAACCTTTCAGGGGAGAATTTACAACAGTTTAGCACCATTTTTGAGTGAATTGGAGAATTTCAGATTTTTGCTGAAGTTGTGACCCCGGGGCTTAGAATATTTTTTTTCCACAGGTTAAGTTGTCAAGGGCTGATTTCATGTCCTATGATAAAAAGCCTTCTGTTTCCACCGCCAAACCTTTCAGGGGAGAATTTTTCAACAGTTTAGCACCATTTTTGAGTGAATTGGAGAATTTCAGATTTTTGCTAAAATTGTGACCCCGGGGCTTAGAAATTTTTCTTTTCACAGGTTAAGTTGTCGAGGGCTGATTTCATGTCCTATGATAAAAAGCCTTCTGTTTCCACCGCCAAACCTTTCAGGGGAGTATTTGCAACACGTTGGCACCATCTTTGAGTGAATTGGAGAATTTCAGATTTTTGCTGAAGTTGTGACCCTGGGGCTTAGAAATCTTTTTTTTTACAGGTTAAGTTGTCGAGGGTTGATTTCTTGGCCTATGATAAAAAGCCTTCTGTTTCCACCACCAAACCTTTCAGGGGAGAATTTGCAACAGTTTAGCACCATTTTTGAGTGAATTGGAGAATTTCAGATTTTTGCTGAAGTTGTGACCCCGGGGCTTAGATTTTTTTTTTTTCACAGGTTAAGTTGTCGAGGGCTGATTTCATGTCCTATGATAAAAAGCCTTCTGTTTCCACCGCCAAACCTTTCAGGGGAGTATTTGCAAAACTTTGGCACCATCTTTGAGTGAATTGGAGAATTTCAGATTTTTGCTGAAATTGTGACCCCGGGCCGGCTTAGAAATTTTTTTTTTCCCAGGTTAAGTTGTCGAGGGCTGATTTCATGTCCTATGATAAAAAGCCTTCTGTTTCCACCGCCAAACCTTTCAGGGGAGAATTTACAACAGTTTAGCACCATTTTTGAGTGAATTGGAGAATTTCAGATTTTTGCTGAAGTTGTGACCCCGGGGCTTAGAATTTTTTTTTTCACAGGTTAAGTTGTCGAGGGCTGATTTCATGTCCTATGATAAAAAGCCGTCTGTTTCCACCGCCAAACCTTTCCGGGAAGAATTTGCAACACGTTGGCACCATCTTTGAGTGAATTGGAGAATTTCAGATTTTTGCTGAAGTTGTGACCCTGGGGCTTAGAATTTTTTTTTTTCACACGTTAAGTTGTAAAGGGTTGATTTCTTGGCCTATGATAAAAAGCCTTCTGTTTCCACCGCCAAACCTTTCAGGGGAGAATTTACAACAGTTTAGCACCATCTTTGAGTGAATTAGAGAATTTCAGATTTTTGCTGAAATTGTGACCCCGGGGCTTGGAAATTTTTCTTTTCACAGGTTAAGTTGTCGAGGGCTGATTTCATGTCCTATGATAAAAAGCCTTCTGTTTCCACCGCCAAACCTTTCAGGGGACAATTTGCAACAGTTTAGCACCATCTTTGAGTGAATTAGAGAATTTCAGATTTTTGCTGAAGTTGTGACCCCGGGGCTTAGAAATTTTTTTCCCCACAGGTTAAGTTGTCGAGGGTTGATTTCTTGGCCTATGATAAAAAGCCTTCTGTTTCCACCGCCAAACCTTTCAGGGGAGAATTTACAACAGTTTAGCACCATTTTTGAGTGAATTGGAGAATTTCAGATTTTTGCTGAAGTTGTGACCCCGGGGCTTAGAATATTTTTTTTCCACAGGTTAAGTTGTCAAGGGCTGATTTCATGTCCTATGATAAAAAGCCTTCTGTTTCCACCGCCAAACCTTTCAGGGGAGAATTTTTCAACAGTTTAGCACCATTTTTGAGTGAATTGGAGAATTTCAGATTTTTGCTAAAATTGTGACCCCGGGGCTTAGAAATTTTTCTTTTCACAGGTTAAGTTGTCGAGGGCTGATTTCATGTCCTATGATAAAAAGCCTTCTGTTTCCACCGCCAAACCTTTCAGGGGAGTATTTGCAACACGTTGGCACCATCTTTGAGTGAATTGGAGAATTTCAGATTTTTGCTGAAGTTGTGACCCTGGGGCTTAGAAATTTTTTTTTTCACAGGTTAAGTTGTCGAGGGCTGATTTCATGTCATATGATAAAAAGCCTTCTGTTTCCACCGCCAAACCTTTCAGGGGACAATTTGCAACAGTTTAGCACCATCTTTGAGTGAATTAGAGAATTTCAGATTTTTGCTGAAGTTGTGACCCCGGGGCTTAGAAATTTTTTTCCCCACAGGTTAAGTTGTCGAGGGTTGATTTCTTGGCCTATGATAAAAAGCCTTCTGTTTCCACCGCCAAACCTTTCAGGGGAGAATTTACAACAGTTTAGCACCATTTTTGAGTGAATTGGAGAATTTCAGATTTTTGCTGAAGTTGTGACCCCGGGGCTTAGAATATTTTTTTTCCACAGGTTAAGTTGTCAAGGGCTGATTTCATGTCCTATGATAAAAAGCCTTCTGTTTCCACCGCCAAACCTTTCAGGGGAGAATTTTTCAACAGTTTAGCACCATTTTTGAGTGAATTGGAGAATTTCAGATTTTTGCTAAAATTGTGACCCCGGGGCTTAGAAATTTTTCTTTTCACAGGTTAAGTTGTCGAGGGCTGATTTCATGTCCTATGATAAAAAGCCTTCTGTTTCCACCGCCAAACCTTTCAGGGGAGTATTTGCAACACGTTGGCACCATCTTTGAGTGAATTGGAGAATTTCAGATTTTTGCTGAAGTTGTGACCCTGGGGCTTAGAAATTTTTTTTTTCACAGGTTAAGTTGTCGAGGGTTGATTTCTTGGCCTATGATAAAAAGCCTTCTGTTTCCACCACCAAACCTTTCAGGGGAGAATTTGCAACAGTTTAGCACCATTTTTGAGTGAATTGGAGAATTTCAGATTTTTGCTGAAGTTGTGACCCCGGGGCTTAGAAATTTTTTTTTTCACAGGTTAAGTTGTCGAGGGCTGATTTCATGTCCTATGATAAAAAGCCGTCTGTTTCCACCGCCAAACCTTTCCGGGAAGAATTTGCAACACGTTGGCACCATCTTTGAGTGAATTGGAGAATTTCAGATTTTTGCTGTAATTGTGACCCCGGGGCTTAGAATTTTTTTTTTCCACAGGTTAAGTTGTCGAGGGCTGATTTCATGTCCTATGATAAAAAGCCTTCTGTTTCCACCGCCAAACCTTTCAGGGGAGTATTTGCAACACGTTGGCACCATCTTTGAGTGAATTGGAGAATTTCAGATTTTTGCTGAAGTTGTGACCCCGGGGCTTAGAATTTTTTTTTTTCACACGTTAAGTTGTAAAGGGTTGATTTCTTGGCCTATGATAAAAAGCCTTCTGTTTCCACCGCCAAACCTTTCAGGGGAGAATTTGCAACAGTTTAGCACCATCTTTGAGTGAATTGGAGAATTTCAGATTTTTGCTGAAATTGTGACCCCGGGGCTTAGAAATTTTTCTTTTCACAGGTTAAGTTGTCGAGGGCTGATTTCATGTCCTATGATAAAAAGCCTTCTGTTTCCACCGCCAAACCTTTCAGGGGAGTATTTGCAACACGTTGGCACCATCTTTGAGTGAATTGGAGAATTTCAGATTTTTGCTGAAGTTGTGACCCAGGGGGTTTAGAAATTTTTTTTTTCACAGGTTAAGTTGTCGAGGGCTGATTTCATGTTCTATGATAAAAAGCCTTCTCAAGTTTGGCATCATCTTTGAGTGAATTGGAGAATTTCAGATTTTTGCTGAAGTTGTGACCCCGGGGCTTAGAAATTTTTTTTTTCACAGGTTAAGTTGTCGAGGGCTGATTTCATGTCCTATGATAAAAAGCCTTCTGTTTCCACCGCCAAACCTTTCAGGGGAGAATTTGCAACAGTTTAGCACCATTTTTGAGTGATTTGGAGAATTTCAGATTTTTGCTGAAGTTGTGACCCCGGGGCTTAGAATTTTTTTTTTTTCACAGGTTAAGTTGTCAAGGGCTGATTTCATGTCCTATGATAAAAAGCCTTCTGTTTCCACCGCCAAACCTTTCAGGGGAGAATTTGCAACAGTTTAGCACCATTTTTGAGTGAATTGGAGAATTTCAGATTTTTGCTGTAATTGTGACCCCGGGGCTTAGAATTTTTTTTTTTCCACAGGTTAAGTTGTCGAGGGCTGATTTCATGTCCTATGATAAAAAGCCTTCTGTTTCCACCGCCAAACCTTTCAGGGGAGTATTTGCAAAACTTTGGCACCATCTTTGAGTGAATTGGAGAATTTCAGATTTTTGCTGAAATTGTGACCCCGGGGCTTAGAAATTTTTTTTTTCACAGGTTAAGTTGTCAAGGGCTTATTTCATGTCCTATGATAAAAAGCCTTCTGTTTCCACCGCCAAACCTTTCAGGGGACAATTTGCAACAGTTTAGCACCATCTTTGAGTGAATTAGAGAATTTCAGATTTTTGCTGAAGTTGTGACCCCGGGGCTTAGAAATTTTTTTTCCCACAGGTTAAGTTGTCGAGGGTTGATTTCTTGGCCTATGATAAAAAGCCTTCTGTTTCCACCGCCAAACCTTTCAGGGGAGTATTTGCAACACGTTGGCACCATCTTTGAGTGAATTGGAGAATTTCAGATTTTTGCTGAAGTTGTGACCCCGGGGCTTAGAAATTTTTTTTTTCCCAGGTTAAGTTGTCAAGGGTTGATTTCTTGGCCTATGATAAAAAGCCTCCTGTTTCCACCGCCAAACCTTTCAGGGGAGAATTTACAGCAGTTTAGCACCATTTTTGAGTGAATTGGAGAATTTCAGATTTTTGCTGAAGTTGTGACCCCGGGGCTTAGAATTTTTTTTTTTCACAGGTTAAGTTGTCGAGGGCTGATTTCATGTCATATGATAAAAAGCCTTCTGTTTCCACCGCCAAACCTTTCAGGGGACAATTTGCAACAGTTTAGCACCATCTTTGAGTGAATTAGAGAATTTCAGATTTTTGCTGAAGTTGTGACCCCGGGGCTTAGAATATTTTTTTTTCACAGGTTAAGTTGTCGAGGGTTGATTTCTTGGCCTATGATAAAAAGCCTTCTGTTTCCACCACCAAACCTTTCAGGGGAGAATTTGCAACAGTTTAGCACCATTTTTGAGTGAATTGGAGAATTTCAGATTTTTGCTGAAGTTGTGACCCCGGGGCTTAGATTTTTTTTTTTTCACAGGTTAAGTTGTCGAGGGCTGATTTCATGTCCTATGATAAAAAGCCTTCTGTTTCCACCGCCAAACCTTTCAGGGGAGTATTTGCAAAACTTTGGCACCATCTTTGAGTGAATTGGAGAATTTCAGATTTTTGCTGAAATTGTGACCCCGGGCCGGCTTAGAAATTTTTTTTTTCCCAGGTTAAGTTGTCGAGGGCTGATTTCATGTCCTATGATAAAAAGCCTTCTGTTTCCACCGCCAAACCTTTCAGGGGAGAATTTACAACAGTTTAGCACCATTTTTGAGTGAATTGGAGAACTTCAGATTTTTGCTGAAGTTGTGACCCCGGGGCTTAGAATTTTTTTTTTCACAGGTTAAGTTGTCGAGGGCTGATTTCATGTCCTATGATAAAAAGCCGTCTGTTTCCACCGCCAAACCTTTCCGGGAAGAATTTGCAACACGTTGGCACCATCTTTGAGTGAATTGGAGAATTTCAGATTTTTGCTGAAGTTGTGACCCTGGGGCTTAGAATTTTTTTTTTTCACACGTTAAGTTGTAAAGGGTTGATTTCTTGGCCTATGATAAAAAGCCTTCTGTTTCCACCGCCAAACCTTTCAGGGGAGAATTTACAACAGTTTAGCACCATCTTTGAGTGAATTAGAGAATTTCAGATTTTTGCTGAAATTGTGACCCCGGGGCTTGGAAATTTTTCTTTTCACAGGTTAAGTTGTCGAGGGCTGATTTCATGTCCTATGATAAAAAGCCTTCTGTTTCCACCGCCAAACCTTTCAGGGGACAATTTGCAACAGTTTAGCACCATCTTTGAGTGAATTAGAGAATTTCAGATTTTTGCTGAAGTTGTGACCCCGGGGCTTAGAAATTTTTTTCCCCACAGGTTAAGTTGTCGAGGGTTGATTTCTTGGCCTATGATAAAAAGCCTTCTGTTTCCACCGCCAAACCTTTCAGGGGAGAATTTACAACAGTTTAGCACCATTTTTGAGTGAATTGGAGAATTTCAGATTTTTGCTGAAGTTGTGACCCCGGGGCTTAGAATATTTTTTTTCCACAGGTTAAGTTGTCAAGGGCTGATTTCATGTCCTATGATAAAAAGCCTTCTGTTTCCACCGCCAAACCTTTCAGGGGAGAATTTTTCAACAGTTTAGCACCATTTTTGAGTGAATTGGAGAATTTCAGATTTTTGCTAAAATTGTGACCCCGGGGCTTAGAAATTTTTCTTTTCACAGGTTAAGTTGTCGAGGGCTGATTTCATGTCCTATGATAAAAAGCCTTCTGTTTCCACCGCCAAACCTTTCAGGGGAGTATTTGCAACACGTTGGCACCATCTTTGAGTGAATTGGAGAATTTCAGATTTTTGCTGAAGTTGTGACCCTGGGGCTTAGAAATTTTTTTTTTCACAGGTTAAGTTGTCGAGGGTTGATTTCTTGGCCTATGATAAAAAGCCTTCTGTTTCCACCACCAAACCTTTCAGGGGAGAATTTGCAACAGTTTAGCACCATTTTTGAGTGAATTGGAGAATTTCAGATTTTTGCTGAAGTTGTGACCCCGGGGCTTAGATTTTTTTTTTTTCACAGGTTAAGTTGTCGAGGGCTGATTTCATGTCCTATGATAAAAAGCCTTCTGTTTCCACCGCCAAACCTTTCAGGGGAGTATTTGCAAAACTTTGGCACCATCTTTGAGTGAATTGGAGAATTTCAGATTTTTGCTGAAATTGTGACCCCGGGCCGGCTTAGAAATTTTTTTTTTCCCAGGTTAAGTTGTCGAGGGCTGATTTCATGTCCTATGATAAAAAGCCTTCTGTTTCCACCGCCAAACCTTTCAGGGGAGAATTTACAACAGTTTAGCACCATTTTTGAGTGAATTGGAGAATTTCAGATTTTTGCTGAAGTTGTGACCCCGGGGCTTAGAATTTTTTTTTTCACAGGTTAAGTTGTCGAGGGCTGATTTCATGTCCTATGATAAAAAGCCTTCTGTTTCCACCGCCAAACCTTTCAGGGGAGTATTTGCAAAACTTTGGCACCATCTTTGAGTGAATTGGAGAATTTCAGATTTTTGCTGAAATTGTGACCCCGGGGCTTAGAAATTTTTTTTTTCACAGGTTAAGTTGTCAAGGGCTGATTTCATGTCCTATGATAAAAAGCCTTCTGTTTCCACCGCCAAACCTTTCAGGGGAGAATTTGCAACAGTTTAGCACCATTTTTGAGTGAATTGGAGAATTTCAGATTTTTGCTAAAATTGTGACCCCGGGGCTTAGAAATTTTTCTTTTCACAGGTTAAGTTGTCGAGGGCTGATTTCATGTCCTATGATAAAAAGCCTTCTGTTTCCACCGCCAAACCTTTCAGGGGAGTATTTGCAACACGTTGGCACCATCTTTGAGTGAATTGGAGAATTTCAGATTTTTGCTGAAGTTGTGACCCTGGGGCTTAGAAATTTTTTTTTTCACAGGTTAAGTTGTCGAGGGTTGATTTCTTGGCCTATGATAAAAAGCCTTCTGTTTCCACCACCAAACCTTTCAGGGGAGAATTTGCAACAGTTTAGCACCATTTTTGAGTGAATTGGAGAATTTCAGATTTTTGCTGAAGTTGTGACCCCGGGGCTTAGATTTTTTTTTTTTCACAGGTTAAGTTGTCGAGGGCTGATTTCATGTCCTATGATAAAAAGCCTTCTGTTTCCACCGCCAAACCTTTCAGGGGAGTATTTGCAAAACTTTGGCACCATCTTTGAGTGAATTGGAGAATTTCAGATTTTTGCTGAAATTGTGACCCCGGGCCGGCTTAGAAATTTTTTTTTTCCCAGGTTAAGTTGTCGAGGGTTGATTTCATGTCCTATGATAAAAAGCCTTCTGTTTCCACCGCCAAACCTTTCAGGGGAGAATTTACAACAGTTTAGCACCATTTTTGAGTGAATTGGAGAATTTCAGATTTTTGCTGAAGTTGTGACCCCGGGGCTTAGAATTTTTTTTTTCACAGGTTAAGTTGTCGAGGGCTGATTTCATGTCCTATGATAAAAAGCCTTCTGTTTCCACCGCCAAACCTTTCAGGGGAGTATTTGCAAAACTTTGGCACCATCTTTGAGTGAATTGGAGAATTTCAGATTTTTGCTGAAATTGTGACCCCGGGGCTTAGAAATTTTTTTTTTCACAGGTTAAGTTGTCAAGGGCTGATTTCATGTCCTATGATAAAAAGCCTTCTGTTTCCACCGCCAAACCTTTCAGGGGAGAATTTGCAACAGTTTAGCACCATCTTTGAGTGAATTGGAGAATTTCAGATTTTTGCTGAAGATGTGACCCCGGGGCTTAGAAATTTTTTTTCCCACAGGTTAAGTTGTTGAGGGTTGATTTCTTGGCCTATGATAAAAAGCCTTCTGTTTCCACCGCCAAACCTTTCAGGGGAGTATTTGCAAAACTTTGGCACCATCTTTGAGTGAATTGGAGAATTTCAG